>NC_134354.1:608046775-608159275 GCF_048569485.1 Anomaloglossus baeobatrachus
ACGCTTCAGTAATTGGGCAGTAGATCTTGTTTCAACAATAAGTGTCGATTTTACACCTCCTTCTCCTCTTCCACATCATTTTCAATGGAAATCTCAACACCCCCAAAATCCACAGGGAACTGTGTATCATATGTTATGCTGGATGGCTCAATGTATATCGCAACTTGGCCGAGAAACATCGTGGTTGCACTGTGTTTGAGCCACACCTGCTCCCTGCATGGCGCATGGCCTCAGTTTGATTGTGCCACAATTTTGATAGAAATATACCCGTTTGAACAAGGTGGTGCTTATGGTCAGAAGAGGTCTGGGCAGTTCAACCATTCTTAAGTGGTGAAGAATGGCTTTCAGGATTTGTAGCGTCACGGAGGTGTCACTGAACAGTGCCTAATTTTCCATATTGCAACAAGACATATTTGTATACATAGTATGTATATTTCTTCTGTTTATACCTGGATGTTTCCTATCACCATATAGTCCAAAATGGGATATTTGTTAGAATGTAGTTGTATTATTTGTTTGGTGAAACCTATAGCAGGACATGGTAAGAAAGGCTGAGTTATGCAAATAACGTAAATGAGGTTAAAATTACTAATGATGTGACTGTATTATCTTTAAGCAGATAATATGATCAATATGTCTTAAAGGGACGGTGTCGTTAAAAAATAAAATTTTCAATAACTGAAAAAATATAAAGAATTAATGTGTTGTTAATTGAAAATAAATGTAAAAAAAAATAAAGTTTGATATTTTCCACTCTACAGTTACGCTGCGATCTGCACCGCAGCATAACTGCATGCGTCCTGTGTCCCCAGCATAATCTATGGAGATTATGCAGGAGACGTGCACACGTGGTGTATTAGAGCGCAGCGCTTCGGCTGCTGCCCGAAGCGCGCGTTCTAAGAAGTGACATGTCACTTCTTTCCTGTGCTTTACCTGCATCCCCCGCTCTGTCTATGGGAGGGGCTGCAGTCAGAGTGCATGGAATCGGCTTTTTTTTTTTTCATTACGGACTGTTTCTGCAGCGATTTGAAGCGCACGTGTGCTCTTTAAATCGCTGCAGAAATTTCTGCAGGGCCAGTACGCAACGTGCGCACATAGCCTTAAACACTAGGGGGGGCAGCTGCTGAAATACGACTATAGAACTATTGAAGAACTAGCTTACATTACAACTGCAGTAAAAGTGGGTGGAATCTGCTCTACTGTGTGTGATAACAGAGAGTGATGGAGAAGGCGTTTTATGCCGCACCGCTATTCACCAGGAAAGAGGACGAGAAGATAATCAATGTTACTTTATTGTAGGTTGTGTCTACACATTTCAGGAGCTCTACTCCCTTCATCAGGACATACAGCACAAAGATCACATATCTGCTGCTGATTCACAGCTCACAGCATAAATACAAGACAAGGAGAAAAAAAAACATGAGAAACGCCCCCAAAATAAAAAAATTGGCCGGCTGAAATGATGTATATAGCAGGAAAACACTAAAAAGCACCAAAAGAAAAAGGATATATGGGAAAAAGATTAAAGATCATATAAAACCATGTTATAAAATGTTTAAAAAGAATTATATGGGTTAAATTACAAAGAAGTATTAAAAAATAAATAAAATAATTGATCAACCCCTTCAGCCCGAAGCCTATTTTGACCCTAAAGACCAGGCCATTTTTTGCAATTCTGACCAGTGTCACTTTATGAGGTTATAACTCTGGAACGCTTCAGCGGATCCCGGTGATTCTGAGATTGTTTTTTCGTGACATATTGGGCTTCATGTTAGTGGTAAATTTAGGCCGATATTTTTTGCATTTCTTTGTGAAAAAAACGGAAATTTCGCGAAAATTTTGAAAATTTTGTAATTTTCAAACTTTGAATTTTTATGCTCTAAAACCAACGAGACATATGACACAAAATAATTAATAAATAACATTTCCCACATGTCTATTTTACATCAGAACAATTTTGGGAAAAAAAAAAAAATTTTTAAGGAAGTTATAGGGGTTCAAAGTTTATGAGCAATTTCTCATTTTTACAACAAAATTTACAAAGCCACTTTTTTTAGGGACCACATCACATTTGAAGCAATTTTGAAAGGTCTACATGACACAGAACACCCAAAAGTGACACCATTCCAAAAATGGCACCCCTCAGGCTACTCAAAACCACATTCAAGAAGGTTATTAACCCTTCAGGTGCTTCACAGTAACTAAAGCAATGTGGAAGGAAAAAATGAACATTTTACTTTTTGCAACAAAAATGTTAATTTAACCTCAAATATTGCATATTCACAAGGGTAGAAGGATTAAATGAACCCCCCAAAAATTTGTTGGGCAATTTCTACTGAACACGCAGATACCTCATATGTGGCGAAAAACCACTGTTTGGGCGCACGGCAGGACTCGGAAGGGAAGGAGCGCCATTTGACTTTTTTGAACCGAAAATTAGCTGGAATCGTTAGCCGCACCATGTTGCGTTTGGAGAGCCCCTGAGGTGCCGAAACAGTGGAGCTCCCCCACATGTGACCCCATTTTGGAAACTAGACCCCTCATGTAATTTATCTAGATGTTTATTGAGCACTTTGAGCCTCTGGGGGCTTCACAAAAGTTAATAGAGTTGAGCTGTGAAAATAAAAAAATTTTTTTTACCACAAAATTGTTACTTCAACCAGGTAGCTTTTTTTTTCACAAGGGTATCAGGAAAAATTGCACCATAAAATGTATTGTGCAATTTCTCCTGAGTACACAGACACCTCATATGTGGTGGAAATAAAATGTTTGGGCGCACAGCAGGGCTCGGAAGGCAAGGAGCGTCATTTGACGTTTCAAACGCAAAATTGTCTTGGATAATTAGCGTATTCCATGTTGTGTTTGGAGACCCCCTGAGGTGCCGAAACAGTGGAGCTCCCCCACATGTGACCCCATTTTGGAAACTAGACCCCTCATGGAATTTATCTAGATGTTTATTGAGCTCTTTGAGCCTCTGGGGGCTTCACAAAAGTTAATAGAGTTGAGCCGTGAAAATAAAAGAAAACTTTTTTACCACAAAATTGTTACTTCAACCAGGTAGCTTTTTTTTTCACAAGGGTATCAGGAAAAATTGCACCATAAAATGTATTGTGCAATTTCTCCTGAGTACGCAGATACCTCATATGTGGTGGAACTCAAATGTTTGGGCGCACAGCAGGGCTCGGAAGGCAAGGAGCATCATTTGACGTTTCAAACGCAAAATTGTCTGGGATAATTAGCGTATTCCATGCTGTTTGGAGACCCCCTGAGGTGCCGAAACAGTGGAGCTCCCCCACATGTGACCCCATTTTAGAAACTAGACCCCCATGGCATAGAAAAAAAAACAGCGGAAGATGGGGGGGGAGGGGGCGGCAGATGGGGCGGCAGCAGATGGGGGGGCAGCGGCATCTAAAGGGAGCATCTGTGATTGTGAGACGGCGGCTGGGATAGGGTGGGGGCGGATGGGAGAGGGCGCAGTGGATGCAGGAGCGGCAGAGGATGGGGGGAGGGAGCGGGTGGGGGGGATGGGTGGGAAGGGGAGTGGGAGGTGAGATTGGGGATAGTTACCCTACAGGATGGATCTAGGCAGCTGGATCACAGGAGATGAAGGAGGCAGCAGATCGGGGAGGGTGAGAGGTGGGGGAGGGAGCGCAGCGCAGATCACGGAGGAGACAGGTGAGCAGAGCACAGATCACGGAGGAGACAGGTGAGCAGAGCACAGATCACGGGGGTGAGAGGTGAGGGAGAGCGTACAGCAGATCACGGGGGTGACAGGTGAGGGAGCACAGATCACGGGGGTGAGAGGTGAGAGAGCGCAGATCACGGGGGAGACAGGTGAGCAGAGCGCAGATCACGGGGTGAGAGGTGGAGGGAGAGTGGACAGCAGATCACGGGGGTGACAGGGGAGGGAGCACAGATCACGGCGGTGACAGGGGAGGGAGCGCACATCACGGCGGTGACAGGGGAGGGAGCGCACATCACGGCGGTGACAGGGGAGGGAGCGCACATCACAGCGGTGACAGGGGAGGGAGCGCACATCACGGCGGTGACAGGGGAGGGAGCGCACATCACGGCGGTGACAGGGGAGGGAGCGCACATCACGGCGGTGACAGGGGAGGGAGCGCACATCACGGCGGTGACAGGGGAGGGGGCGGGTAGCTGACCACGGGGGTGAGAGGTGGGGGGAGCGTGCAGCACATCACGTAGGGAAGGGGGCGAGCAGCACATCACGGAGGGGAGGGGGCGAGCAGCACATCACGGAGGGGAGGGGGCGAGCAGCACATCACGGAGGGGAGGGGGCGAGCAGCACATCACGGAGGGGAGGGGGCGAGCAGCACATCACGGCAGTGACAGGGGAGGGAGCGCACATCACGGCGGTGACAGGGGAGGGGGCGGGTAGCTGACCACGGGGGTGAGAGGTGGGAGGAGCGTGCAGCACATCACTTAGGGGAGGGGCGAGCAGCACATCACTTAGGGGAGGGGGCGAGCAGCACATCACTTAGGGGAGGGGGCGAGCAGCACATCACGGAGGGGAGGGGGCGAGCAGCACATCACGGAGGGGAGGGGGCGAGCAGCACATCACGGAGGGGAGGGGAGGGGGCGAGCAGCACATCACGGAGGGGAGGGGAGGGGGCGAGCAGCACATCACGGAGGGGAGGGGAGGGGGCGAGCAGCACATCACGGAGGGGAGGGGAGGGGGCGAGCAGCACATCATGGAGGGGAGGGGGCGAGCAGCACATCACGGAGGGGAGGGGAGGGGGCGAGCAGCACATCACGGAGGGGAGGGGGCGAGCAGCACATCACGGAGAGGAGGGGAGGGGGCGAGCAGAACATCACGGAGGGGAGGGGGCGAGCAGCACATCACGGAGGGGAGGGGGCGGGCACCGATCATGAGGGGGAGGGGCCGGGCAGCTGATCGGAGGGAGCGGTGGCACTATGACAGATGGAGGAGGACAGGGTGCACGATCCCTGTCCTCCTCCATCTGTCATAGTGCCACTGCTCCCTCCGATCTGCTGCACGGAGGTGAGGGGCCGGGCAGCAGATTGGGGGGAGCGGTGGCGGCAGCGGATCGGGAGGTGTGGGGGTGAGGGCAGGAGATCGGGGAGACAGGTGGCAGATCGCGGAGGGCAGCGGCGGCGGATTGGGACGCTTTTCGTACAGTGCAATGGCAGCGCGGCAACTTCCGGGTCCCATGCTCCGGTCTCATAACAGCATGGGACCGGAGCTTGTCGCCCTGCCATTGCACTGTGTACACTCACTGTGCTGGCGTGCTACAGGGACAAGTGAAGCTGATGGGGGTGGTCACCGGCAACAGGTCCACTGTGATTGGAGAAATCGGTCACAAGGCCGATCTCTCCAATCAGAGCATTGGAGCTGGGGGAGGGTGATCCAGTGAGCTCACCCAGCTCCAGCCAATGGCCAGTGCTACAGCTGCACTGGCCAGGGCTGGATTTCAATGTTTCAGTCATTTTAAATGGCTGGAACATTACAGTGGCTGTGATTGGTTGAGCGGCGTTCGTCAGCCAATCACAGCCTCCGTAGGTCCGGGGAGGAGGCACCACCCCTCCTAAGGTCAGGAACAGGTCCCCTCCTCCCCGAATCTGCGGTTTTTGTTAACATATTGCAGTCACCGGAGGCTCCGGTGCCGCGATTCCGCCATGACGGAAAAATCCGTCGTTGGTCGTTAAGGCCCAGGGCACAAGGACGGATCTTTCCGTCCATGGTCGTGAAGGGGTTAAAGAGTTGTCAGAGTCTTTATTGTACAGGATCTAGTACAATAAAGACTCTGACAACTCTTTCATCAATTAGTTTCTCATGGGTTTTTTCTCCTTGTCTTGTATTTATGCTGTGAGCTGTGAACCAGCACCAGATATGTTATTTTTGTGCTGTATGTCCTGATGAAGGGAGTAGAGCTCCTGAAACATGTAGACACAAGCTACAATACAGGAACATTGCTTATCTTCTCGTCCTCTTTCCTGGTGAATAGTGCTACATAAAACCCCTTCTCCATCACTCTCTGTTATCTACCATGGGGTCTGCAGCAGAGTTCAACTAAATACCATATGCTTATACAGGAGTTGTGACTGGCACAACTCCTTGAGGTGAGTGTATATCTTCTACTTCTCTCGGTATATACCGGGTAAGACCCTATTGCGCTTTCTATTTCCACAGTTTTACTCTCCTGTGTGTGATGTCACTCCTCCTCCCAATCTGGGTATTTCCAAAAGGAAGGTGAAGGTAGGGACACAATGGAGAGCCATTTTTGGTCACGGCAGACTCCGGGAGGGGGGGGGGTGAACGGCAGAGTGGGGAGCAGTGCGCCAGGATCAGTAATGTTGCAATCACTGTTGCCTGGTGTTGGTATTGAGCCCATCCATCCCGGCGGATGACAGGGGGAAAGTGTATATGTGTCGCCCTGGACTAGCCAGGTAGTCACAGTTAGAGCCCCGCACAACACCTGTCTCCTAAAAAGGTGTCATCAGCCATCCATTAAAACCTAGTCACCTCCCTCAGAGCTTGATGGAAACACCAGGGGGCAGAGCCAGGCGGTTTGCACGCCCACCGAGAAGTTCAGAGAGCCTGAGGCAGGAAAACAGAGCAGATGAGTTGACAGGAGTGAAGGAGAGTGCAAGCAGGCCTGTGCCCAGGTCTGCAGCAGTCTGACTGGTGCCAGGGTTGGAGCCCGGGCACCTGTGGCTAGGAGGCATATGGTGGCCTCAGCCTGCAGGAGCCAGGAAGACGGCTCGGTGGAACCGTGGTGGACCGGGACAGGGTAGTGGCCCGCCGGTACCGATCCGGAGAACCTACTCGGAAACCGGAGCACAAAGGGGGGTACTCAGACCCTGAAACGAGGTCCAGAAGCCACTGGACTGATTTAATTAACTGATTGTGGTCTGGACTATAGGTCCTTTCCCACCCAAAGTCCCGACTGAAGACAACAGCCCAACGAGGGGGATAGAAAGCCACCACACAGGCAGAGAGATCCCACGGGCCAGCGTCTGCGGTCAAAAGGCCTCTCCAGACATCCACAAAGCCGGGGAGCAGACTTCCAGCGCTGAAGCGCAGGTAGCCCACAAATACACAACATGGTGCAGGAGAAAGGCAGAGACCACCAACGGGGGACCAGACGCAGCCGGCTGCGGGCACTGACCACCATCAACTTGGTTTACCAGAGACTTGAGTGTGTTACTAATCTTGAGTACATCAGTGCCCTCCGGCCGCCCATCTCCCTGCACCGCCCAACTACTGCCCCTCAACGGGTCCCGGGGTCACTATCCCTACCTACGGAGGGGTTAACAACTTGCTGCGCAACATCTCCCCCGGGTGCCCCGTAAACCGCAGCGGTGGTGTCCACCTTCACCACATCCCGTGGGTGGCGTCACAAACTTAAACACGGCTCCGGCCGTACACCTACGTCCCCTAAAACGCCAGCCCCCTTTCAGATCGGAGTGACCACAGGGCCCCCGGGTCCGGAGGCGCTCGAGCCACCCACCAGCGAGCCCGGATCCGAACGGCTCGGCTGCAGCCGAGCGTGGGGCGGTACACATACGCTGTGTGCACCACAAAGATGGCGGTGAACTCCTCCCTCTGCTGTGATCTAGACAGCCCAGGGGGCGCTTCCATTTCACAGCAGACGCCTTCTGTATGTAACTAAATGGGGTCAGATTCCGACCACTGTCCTCTGTGCCCCGGGGGATGCCATAAAGGAGGTAACTGTTGTTACAAACACCAAATCCAAGAGGGCAGCCACCAGTGCTTCAGTAAACTAGAATTAAATAAAAACTAAATAAACAGTGAATTTAATTTTGTATTAAAATTTCTTGATTTAATAATCAATATTATTAATACAAAAATAAAAAACCGCGACACCTTCCCTTTAAGACAGGTAAGTTAAATACCAGAAAAAAAACGCAATCTACTCCAGTGCTTTGGTATAAAAATATATATTTTATTTACAATATTTACAATATTTACAGTATGTACACTATATATAATATATAACAAAATAAAAGTAAAATAATTTGTAAAAAAAAATACAAAAATAAAATATGTTTAAGTGATAACAAAACTAAAAATATATATTTTATTTACAATATTTACAATATTTACAGTATGTACACCATATATAATATATAAAAAATAAAAGTAAAATAATTTGTAAAAAAAATAGAAAAATAAAATATGTTTAAGTGATAAAAAAAACTAAAAATATATATTTTATTTACAATATTTACAATATTTACAGTATGTACACTATATATAATATATAAAAAATAAAAGTAAAATAATTTGTAAAAAAAAAATACAAAAATAAAATATGTTTAAGGGATTAAAAAAACCTAAAAATATATATAATATTTACAATATTTACAGTATGTACACTTTATATAACATATAAAAAAATAAAAGTAAAATAATTTGTAAAAAAAAATACAAAAATAAAATATGTTTAAGTGATAAAAAACCTAAAAATATATATTTTACTTACAATATTTACAATATTTACAGTATGTACACCATATATAATATATAAAAAAATAAAATTAAATAATTTGTAAAAAAAAATACAAAAATAAAATATGTTTAAGTGATTAAAAAAAACTAACTATATATCAAAAACCTAATAGAAATGTAAAAAATCTAAAATATGGTAAATCTATAAATACAAGAATAAACAAAAGTGTGGTTACAGGTGGTGCTTGGCGGTGTTGGCTAAAGTGTTGATTGTGATTGGGGGTTGGCAGCTGGTGGTAGATGGTGATTTTGGTGTTATTTTATAAATAGTTTTTGCTGGTGAAAAAGAAAAGTGCAGTTGCAGGTGGTGCTTGGCGGCAGTCGTTGGTGGCGGCTAAAGTGTTGATGGTGGTTGGTGGTTGGCAGCTGGTGGTAGATGGTGATTTCGGCAGTTTTTTATAAATAGTTATTGCTGGTGGAAAAGAGAAGTGCAGTTGCAGGTGGTGCTTGGTGACAGTCGTTGGTGGCGGCTAAAGTGTTGATGGCGGTTGGTGGTTGGCAGCTGGTGGTAGATGGTGATTTCGGCAGTTTTTTATAACTAGTTATTGCTGGTGGAAAAGAAAAGTGCAGTTGCAGGTGGTGCTTGGTGACAGTCGTTGGTGGCGGCTAAAGTGTTGACGGTGGTTGGCAGCTGGTTTTAGATGGTGATTGCGGCTTTTTTATAATTAGTTCTTGCTGGTTGGAAAGAAAAGTGCGGTTGCAGGTGGTGATTGGCAGCAGTCGATGGTGGCGGCTAAAGTGTTGATGGTGCTTAGTGGTTGGCAGCTGGTGGTAGATGGTGATTGCTGCATTTTTATAATTCATTGTTCCTGTTGTTCCTGGTGATGGCTTCATGGTGTTTTTGTAGCTGTTGTTTTTTTGTTTTTTTTTCTTCTTATCATCCTATCTTCTTATCCTATCTTCTTATCCTAAAGGGTGGGGTGAGTGACTGGTGGTGACTTGACATTTACCCCAAATTGTTTGGGGTTGTCACCATCTGTAAAAACATACATTAAAAAAAATTAGTAAAACCTTAATTCACAGGGTCCTCATCTTTCTTCCCCAGGCACAGAAATGTAGACATAAAAGTGCTCTGTATTACCTCAACACTATTGCTGAGGTATTTGAACCTTTTCTTAAAGGGAAGCTTGCTGATGTCTATGGCTGCGCTCCCTGAGTTCTTCTCCTCCTTTTGATTCTCGATCCTGAAAAATAAAAAATATCCTTATGTGCTGCAGGTATAACTAACAAGAAATGAGGTTTTGTAATCCGATTATAGTGTAAAGCCGGTGCCATCACTGAGAATAACTCACTTGTAGTATTTGAACCTTTTCTTAAAGGGAAGCTTGCTGATGTCTATGGCTGAGCTCCTCCAGTTTTTCTCCTCCTTTTGATTCTCGATCCTGAAAAATAAAAAAATATCCTTATGTTCTGCAGGTATAATATACAAGCAGTGAGATTTTGTAATCCGATTATAGTGTGAAGCTGGTGCCATCACTCAGAATTACTCACTTGTAGTATGTGAACTCATCCTCATCCTCAAATTTTCTTTTAGTTGGAGTAAACACTAACATTGCTTCAAGCTCCTCACTGTTTAGAGGAGACAGTAAATGGGGAGAAGCATTAAGAGCAATGACAATATTCACTTGATATATAAAGAGACCTTACCACTTTTATCCCCAATATATACAGATACAAGTAAATATATTCTGTGTAACAGCTGTAATAATACTATACAAGCGGTGATTTACTTAGTGTAGATGTGGCTCTCTATCACTGTAGGAGGATTGCCGATCTCAGGGAGTATGGCGGCTCGTTCACGGTAATACTCTAATGTCCGCGGCTTTATATCCATCATGTTCTTCTTTTTGCATGTTCTCTTCCTTTTATTTTTTGGTGGCTCAGGAGGAGGAGTATATACTAATGGCAGACAAAATGGAGAATGGGAAATGTATTTGATTAGAAAGTGATAGGAGCAGATGTGGGTTACACTTTACTGTGGACTTTCAGGGTGAGTTCTATCTAAGGCTGCTCTCATACCTCTTCTCACTCCTTTATTTTTTCTGGTAGATCTTCGTACGTCTGACATAATGGCAGGCGCTGATTAGGTTCTCACTTTACAAATAGTAAATATGAAATGTAGTGTTTTCCTATCGTCTCTATGTCAGTTACTGGCGGAAGGTTCTGTTGCCATAGAGATAGAATGTTTGGACTGTTAAATAATACGTCAGTTTGTGCCATCGCTCACTGGACTGAACTACTCACTGCAGGGCCGTAATCACCGCTAATTTATAGAGCGCCTGTAATAAGTACAATGTTATTGGATACAAATACAATATATATATATGTTGCACCACATGAGGAGGATTCTAATGACTTTTACCTGTGTTTCTTTATCAAAATGAATCATTATCACATGTTCATAAGATGTGTCTCTCCCCACATAATGTAAAATATGGTATCTTCCACCATGTGCTGGCAGCTGATTGGCTATCTTTTGACCTTCTCATCAAGAGAAACCCCATAGATTCATTGAGAGATTGACAACTTTAGATTAGTTTAACCAAACATTTCTTTCTAAAAACTACAAAAGGAAACAAATAAAGAAAAATGGTTTCTGAGGATCTTTCTTATCGTGTATAATCAGATACAAATGTTACAGAGCTTAGTTTGCTACATTGTGTAGCTCATTTATATATAGTAGAATGTGAAATGTGTGATTTTACATAGGACTGCTGAGTTCTATAAACTCAATTGATATCATTGCAGAAAAAATATAAAGCAGAGGCAAGGTTCACATTTACACAATGCTCTACAGTGAGCGCTTCATCAGGGTCAGTGTCTACATCCCCAAAAATGAGGTTCAGTCACATCGTGATGGAGCCGTTCAACATAATGAGGCGTTAGGAGGCATTTTAGAGTTTGCTCATTCTTCGTTCCATTTTCTCTTTAGTTCGGCAGTCACAAAAGTATGATAACCTACAGAATTGTGCCTGTCTACAAAGATGGCTGCAGGAACAGGGGCCAGATGAATTGTGAGATGGAAAATGCAGAGCAGCGCTCAGTGTAGAGCTTTGCATGCAGGTGGTAACCATAGAGCTTTGGGCCCCAATGCAGAATTAGGACAAGCGCCCCATTGAGATGTTAGTCAGATCTATGGGTACAACCCTAAAAATCTTCTTACCTAGTAGGCCTATTACACAATAGCAAAACCCCTAATATCTTTATTACCAAAAATGTATAAAAATACACACAAAGGGGATAAATGCAGACTGAATAATGTAGCAATATAGAAAAAGGTCAGAATAAAAAGGGGCATAGGAGGGTTATTGGGGCTAATCAGGCCCTAAATAAGGTCCCTTCCTATCCATGGAGGTTGGCACACTAATAATTAAACATGCCGCCCCTGCTCAATGCAGACTCTCCTTTAACCAACCCTAATCTAGGTTTACTAAATCAAACAATGAAATAAATTACCAAGTGTAAGGTCAATGGCTTTACGGGTTATTTTAGCAGCATATCCCCAATATACAAAATATAAAAATCAGCTTTATTTAAATTCAAGTTAAAAGCTACCCCAGACAAACACAACACATACGACAATAGTCAAGACATACAAGCTGTGACTATACGCAAAAAATGTATCAGTATAGCGCAATGATTATGTAGGAGGAGAGAAAAAAGTAGTTGAATCCCTAGTAACCAAATTTACATCAGGACACATATATTCTAACTGGTAGTCAAATAGTTCATTTAGTTTACTGAGGGAGCAACACTATATCATTATGTATGGAAAAGATGATGATATTGATGGGGTGCATAAATAAACAATCCCTAGTTGGATCTGCCCCTACCTATTGTTACGCTCACCGAGGAGTGGCGAGAGTCCGGAGGTGGACCCACTGGACCGTGCACCAGACTCCCCTGAGAAGGCGACCAGCAGCGAACCCCTATACAGGGACTGTGCGGCACCTCCCCAGAAGGCCTAAATGCACGGCAGCCAGGAACCGGTAGTAGGAGTCTCTGTAAGGCCAGGTGTTGCAAGGTTGTGACGTCCGCAGCCGGCAGAACACGGGAATGGCACCGGAGATGTTCACAGTAGGTGGCGTCCACAGTAGGTACGGCACAGATAATGTCCACGGCAGGTAGGGCACGGTGACGTCCACTGTAGGTATGAGCGGTGACGTCCACAGCCGGAATGGTACGGATGGCACTACGGTGAGACAAGGGATTAGAACCAGGTATCAAATGCACAGATAACAGATAGCAGCACAAAAGGGTCTGGACACTGGCAAAGCTCTAATGGAAGCGTTGCTCGGGCGCCTGCTGCCGGGGGAGGTGAACATAAATACCCATTAGGTAACAAGTGACCTCTGAGGTCACTTCCAGAAAATGGGGCATACCGCTTTAAGAAAGAGGGCGTGGCCTCGCGCGCAGCCTAGTGTCACTTACTGCAATTCTGTGTGAGGACGGGAGACACGAAGAGGCTGCAGCAGGCCTGGGAGTAGGACGTACAGCAGGACCCGGACCAGGGGCAGCGCCTGCAGAGCCATGGGTCAGGTAAAAGGACGGCCGTCGCTGCCTGGGGCTTGGACCGGGAGTGCACGTGGGAGCTATGCTGGGACTGGGCAAATGTGAGGGAGCGCGCCCCCCACGGGGTCTGGTGGGACCAGGCGCTACACCTATTAATGGAGTAAACACCCTAATTTAAACGGTGCCCCCATTCTTCGAGACGGCTCTCCCTCCGTCTCTCCCTATCCTCCCTGCCTATATACAGCAGTGGAAATAAATGGAGAGGACACTATATTTATTTAAAGTAAGTTACCAATCTAATCTTAATACAATATTGACAGCTAGTATGATCAATCAGATCTCAAAACATAGAAACTGTAGGAGACAGAATATCAAGAAATCCCAATAAATTTATAGAGGATACAGAAAAGGATTTTTATAGGGAAACAGCAATTCAACGCCGTCCACCCCTACCTGTCAATAGAGTAAGCACACTAATTAAGGTCCCCTTTAAACGCACGTGCCTCCGGTATGTGCTAGGTCCGTTCCCGCATGTACCGGAGACACGGGAACACGTATACCCATTAAATTCATTGGGTTTATGTGCACGCACGTGTTCAGCCATTGGCCCGTGCCTCCGTGTGGAGCAGACGTGAGCCCGTGTGCTCCATATGGTGGCATGTCCGGTTTTCTCCAGCAGCACGGGTGTCACGCAGCCCGCACCTGTACCACACGGATGTAGTGTGGATGCGGTCCCACGTGACACGCGCCGGAGAAACACACGTGTCATTGTAACAATAAAAAAAAACATACTCACCTCCACCAGCCCTGCAGTCTCTGCCGTGCCTGTCACCTGCATCCGACCCCCAGTGAATTTGAATAACGCATCTTCTTTACTGGGGGCCGGAAGCAGCGTCAGCGGGGCGTGGCCTTTCATTCAGCACCACAGACAGCTCTGGAAGAATCAGGTAAGGCGGGACTTTCCGTTCTCCGTGTGTCATTACGTATCACATACGGAGAGCAAGCATGTGCCACAAACACGGCACACGGGGAGCAAACCACCCCTTTAATACATCAGTGAAAAAGTGGTTAATTTTTTTCACGTGCGTGTGAAGGGGGCCTAAAACGGTGCCCCATTTCTCGGCGGCTTTCCCTGTTTCTCTCCCTATACTCCCTATCAGGGCACCAATCTAATAATGAAATTATATATAGGAAGAAGCACAAATGTGAGCATAAACAATAGAGTGTTATGTTACTGATCTGTCATCCCACAGAGAACACTTATTATGCTGAGACATTCTTTTTACTTCTTATCTCTATTTCATATCTCATTTCGACACGTCTTTCCCAAAAAATACCAATTGCGGTTCATCAGGAGATCAAAGAGGGGCACAGTGGCCTATCAAAAGAGTTGGTCAGAATTAGATACCTTGCTATTTGCACATAGATACATGATCCCCAATAAATAAAAAGATAAATAAATATATAAATCCTCAGTCAGACAAATAGCCATATATTCCAGGAGTAAATGGCATACCTCAAATGCATATGCTTTCCAGGATTAGAAAAATGTAGCACGCTGCGCCCATAAAATGGGGGATTATGTAGTAATAGCCCCTCCTAAATGATCGGCCAGGTGATCCACCAATTCGACTGTCCATGGGTGGAAGATCAATCAGCAGGGGAACTCAGGTGTGCTCCACACATATCACAGGCGGTAACCCACGCCGGAAATGGGTATCACATGATCCATAGTATTCCTCATTACATGGTTCTAGCACACTATGAGTAAAAGAGCGGTGTAAGGCTGGATTCACATCAGCGGTATTCTGCCGGTCGGCAGAAAAATGCAAACTGCATGTTACCGGAATCCGTTGTCTGCTCAATGCATTGTCAATGGACTCGCGGCACCATGCATTTGCACCCGTTTGCATGTGGCAGAATCAGGATCCAGTGAGCGTTTTTTGTCTCAGACCAAAAACAGCAGCTCACCGGATCCTGTACATTGCAGCACTAGCTGCAATGTATTTCAATGGGCGCCGTATCTATCTTTCACATTTGCGTTTGCCAGCGGCTGGAATGATCCTTTTTGCCGTTGCAAACATGGTCTGAAGCAGATAGTTTTCTATCTAGCTCTTCACAATCTTTAGTTAAACATAATATATATATATATATATATATATATATATATATATATATATATATATATATATAAAAATACAGTGCCTACAAATAGTATTCAACCCCCTGCAGATTTAGCAGGTTTTCACATTCGGAATTAACTTGGCATTGTGACATTTGGACTGTAGATCAGCCTGGAAGTGTGAAATGCACTGCAGCAAAAAAGAATGTTATTTCTTTTTTATTTTTTTTTTTTTTTTAAATTGTGAAAAGTTTTTTCAGAGGGTCATTTATTATTCAACCCCTCACACCACCAGAATTCTGTTTGGTTCCCCTAAAGTATTAAGAAGTATTTCAGGCACAAATAACAATGAGCTTCACATGTTTGGATTAATTATCTTTTTTTCCAGCCTTTTCTGACTAATTTAGACCCTCCCCAAACTTGTGAACAGCACACATACATGGTCAACATGGGAAAGACAAAGGAGCATTCCAAGGCCATCAGAGACAAGATCGTGGAGGGTCACAAGGCTGGCAAGGGGTACAAAACCCTTTCCAAGGAGTTGGGCCTACCTGTCTCCACTGTTGGGAGCATCATCCGGAAGTGGAAGGCTTATGGAACTACTGTTAGCCTTCCACGGCCTGGACAGCCTTTGAAAGTTTCCTCCCGTGCCGAGGCCAGGCTTGTCCGAAGAGTCAAGGCTAACCCAAGGACAACAAGGAAGGAGCTCCGGGAAGATCTCATGGCAGTGGGGACATTGGTTTCAGTCAATACCATAAGTAACGTATTCCACCGCAATGGTCTCCGTTCCAGACGAGCCCGTAAGGTACCTTTACTTTCAAAGCGTCATGTCAAGGCTCGTCTACAGTTTGCTCATGATCACTTGGAGGACTCTGAGACAGACTGGTTCAAGGTTCTCTGGTCTGATGAGACCAAGATCGAGATCTTTGGTGCCAACCACACACGTGACGTTTGGAGATTGGATGGCACTGCATACGACCCCAAGAATACCAACCCTACAGTCAAGCATGACGGTGGCAGCATCATGCTGTGGGGCTGTTTCTCAGCCAAGGGGCCTGGCCATCTGGTCCGCATCCATGGGAAGATGGATAGCACGGCCTACCTGGAGATTTTGGCCAAGAACCTCCACTCCTCCATCAAGGATCTTAAGATGGGTCGTCATTTCATCTTCCAACAAGACAACGACCCAAAGCACACAGCCAAGAAAACCAAGGCCTGTTTCAAGAGGGAAAAAATCAAGGTGTTGCAGTGGCCTAGTCAGTCTCCTGACCTTAACCCAATTGAAAACTTGTGGAAGGAGCTCAAGATTAAAGTCCACATGAGACACCCAAAGAACCTAGATAACTTGGAGAAGATCTGCATGGAGGAGTGGGCCAAGATAACTCCAGAGACCTGTGCCGGCCTGATCAGGTCTTATAAAAGACGATTATTAGCTGTAATTGCAAACAAGGGATATTTATGCATCTGTTAATAAATCCTTCTTTTGTTTGAAGTTTGCAGGCTCTAACTTATTTACAACTTATCAAACCTGCTAAATCTGCAGGGGGTTGAATACTACTTGTAGGCACTGTATATATAATGCTCAATATATCTATATTTATATTTAACATTATATCTATCACTATTCACTCATCTATCTTCATCTATCTATAGCAATGTATCTAACTTTCCTTTTTTAAATTTTTGTTTGTTAAAATTTAAAATCAACTTATCTATTTATTTATCTATCTACTGATCTATATATATTTCTTTCCATAATCTAGCTCACTTCCTATCTATCTATATATATTTCTATGCATCTATCTATCAATCTATCTATCTATTCATCTATATTTTCCTGTCTCTCGATCTATATATCTCTGTATCTCTTCATTAGCTAACTATTGGTTTAGCTAACTTTTTTTTTATTAATTTAAAGTTTCTATTCTCTCTCTGTGGGTCGGTCTCCCTCTCGGTCTCTATTCTCTCTCTGGTCATGTCGGTCTATCCCTCCCACCCCATCTCTCATACTCACCGATCCCCGATCACCAGCGCCGCGCTGCACAGCGTTCACACTGCTCCGGCGGCTTCTCCACTTTTGAAAAAGCCGGCCACTCATTAAACAATTTCGTATTTCCTGCTTTCCCCGCCCACCGGCAAATATGATTGGTTGCATTGAGACACGCCCACACGCTGAGTGACAGCTGTCTCAAGGCAACCAACCACTGCTGCCGGTGGGCGTGTCACTATGGAGCAGAGAAATAAATAAATAAATAATTTTAAAAAATCGACGTGCGGTTTTCCCCATTTTGGTAACAGCCAGGGTAAAGCCAAGTGGTTTATGTGAATTAATAAAAGACATTGAACTTTTACTTCCCCGTGGCCTCCATAGCGCTCCATTAGACCGTGTTTCTTTCATTCCTACAATCTCTTCCCCTCTGGGGACACACGGCAGGAGCTGCTTGGACGGAGGTAGTACTCGCAATCAGGAACACTGATCTTCAGTGACTCCTCCAGACCAGCCGCACGGGGCTTTCCTGGATTAACTCCTCGGCTGCAGGAGACCTGCCCGGCACAGCAGCACGTGTGGCTTATCTCCTGGAAGGATTTCCTGGACTCAGTCCCTGACAGTGCAGGTTTATACAAACTTATCACGTCTTTTACCAGGGTTGTGCAGGGTCTGCACAACCTTATCAGGTGAGCAAATTTCATTCAATTGTTCTCACCGCTTACATTGTGACCCTACACATGCGCTCCTTGTTTTTCATTTTATCAGGGTAAAGCCAAATGGCTGAAGGCTGGTATTGTCAGGATGGGGAGCTCCACGTTATGGGGAGCCCACCACCCTAACAATATCAGCCTGCAGCCGCCCAGAATGGCCGCATCCATGTGATGCGACTGTACTGGGACTGTACCCGGCTCATCCCGAATTGCCCTGGTGCGGTGGCAATCGAGGTAATAAGGAGTTAATGGCAGCAGCCCATAGCTGCCACTAAGTCCTAGGTTAATCATGGCAGATGTCTCACCAAGATACCTTCCATGATTAACCTGTTAGTTAAAGAAAATAAAAACACACATTCAAAAATTCCTTTATTTGTAATAAATGACAAAAAACAACAACCTCTTTCACCACTTTATTAAAGTCCCCAAATACCCTTCCATGTCCGACGTAATCCAAAAAAGGTCCCACGACGCTTTCAGCTCTGCTACATCAGAAGCTGACAGAGAGCGGTCACAGACCATGACCGCTCTCTGTGAGCTCCCTGCAGCGACTGAAGTGAGTCGCGCTATCAGCGGAGCTGTTACTCAGGTTACCCGCGGCCACAGATCTCAGCGGGAGGACTTCTGCTGTGGCTGCGGGTGACCTCAGTGACGGCACCGCTGATAGCGCGCGGCTCACTGTCACTCAGGGGATTTGCGGTCACCGGTGAGACCTTCACCGGTGACCGAAATTCAGGCCATGCCACACAGACAGAGCCGTGAGATGACAATGAAGTCGGGTGAAGTTCATCCGACTTCATTCTGATCGTGCGGCTCTGTCTGTGTCTGCTGTCAGCGGCCATGTAGCAGAGCTGAATGGCAGATGACATAGAATAAACGGATCCCTCAAAACTAAGCAAGAAAACAGGACCCAAACGCATAGAAACGCAAGTGAACTGTCCGTTGTTTTGCAGGATCCGTTCAATGGATCCAGTAAAAAAACGTTCAGGTCACTAGCGGTGGCATGCGTTGTAATCCATAAAAACAGGATCCAGTGACATGCAGTTTGCGTTTTTTTGCCTTAAGGCAAAAAACGCTGATGTGAAGCTAGCCTAACACACGTGTACTTCACATAAGCACCATTCAGTAAAACACCACCGCTGCCCGGAATTGAGCAGTGGATCATAGATGTGTTCCCCGCATGCGCAAACCACCACCGCTATCCAGAAGCGGTAGTATGCACTGGAACATAAATGCGTTCCATGTGTGTGCACCTAGAACAGCGGGACGCCTCTAGATAGTAGCAGGAAGTGGAGTGTAGTAAGCTGGGTTCACACATAGCGACAGCGACAATGACGTCGCTGTTACGTCACCATTTTCTGTGACGCAACAGCGACCTTGTAAGTCACTGTTATGATCGCTGCTTAGCTGTCAAACACAGCAGAAGCAGCAGCGATCATAATGACACGCGTTGCTGTGCTACATGTGCAGAGAGCAGGGAGCACGCTGCTCGAAGCGCTGCGTTCAAGAAGTGACATGTCACTTCTTCCGTGCGCTTTGCCGGCAGCTCCTGCTCTGTCTATGGCAGGAGCTGCAGGCAGAGCGCACGTTCTCGCCGGCACCATGCGCTTTAGAACGGAGCTTTTCAGCTGCGCTCTGAAGCGCACCTTTTAGGTGCCGTGCAGAGCGCACACGTGCGCACATAGCCTTACTCTACAAAATCCTGCAGCCATTAAACTGAATGGAGCTGGGAGCTGCAGGCTATTAATAGCAACTGTCAGTGGTTGCTATAGGAACAAAATAAACTGTTACTATAAGAAGCTTATGTGTGAGGTAAAAAGATAGCAGTGCTGAGATGGATAAAGAGTGACAGAGACAGAGACACAGACAGAGACAGGCGGGGAAAGAGACAGCCGGGCAAAGTGACCGACAGGCAAAGAGACAGCCCTGGAAAGAGACAGCCGGGCAAAGAGACAGCCCTGGAAAGAGACAGACGGGAAAAGAGACAGACGGGGAAAGAGGCAGACGAGGAAAGAGACAGATGGGGAAAGAGACAGACGGGTAAAGAGACAGCGGGCAAAGTGACAGACGGGCAAAGAGACAGCCCTGGAAAGAGACAGCCCTGGAAAGAGACAGCTGGGCAAAGAGACAGCCCTGGAAAGAGACAGACGGGGAAAGAGACAGACAGGGAAAGAGACAGACGAGGAAAGAGACAGACGGGGAAAGAGACAGACGGGGAAAGAGATAGACGGGGGAAGAGACAGACCGGGAAAGAGACAGACCGGCAAAGAGACAGACGGGCAGAGAGACAGCCCTGGAAAGAGACATCCCTGAAAAGAGGCAGCCGGGCAAAGAGACAAATGCCCAGAGAGACAGACGGGCAAAGAGACAAATGCCCAGAGAGACAGATGGCCAAAGACACAGAGTGGGAAAGAGACAGACCGGGAAAGAGAGAGACAGACAGATACAGAGATTGAGACAGATAGACTGATGCAAATACAGACAGAGAGATAGAAAGAGACAGACAAGGAAAGAGACAGAGAGACAGACAGACAGCGACACACAGACAGAGACTGGGAGAGAGACAGAGAGACAGTTACTATCCCGGGCAACGCCCGGGTACTACAGCTAGTATATATATATAAATTCGTGTGTGTGTATATATATATATATATATGTTACATCTCGTGGCTCTCCTGAGGCAAGGACTGAGGCAGTCTCCCATTCCTTGCCTGCCACGAGCACTCCTGCTCAGCAGTGCCGAAGGTCTGCCAGACTGCGCAGTGTGCAGGAGATACCTTCTCAGAGAGGCAGCAGAAGGGTGACACCTAGTGGTTCTCCTGTTACAAGGAGTGAAGCGGTTTCCCATTCCTGGCCTGCCGCAGACTCTCCTGCTCAGCAGCCCCGAAGGTCTGCGAGGCTGCGCAATGTGCAGAGGTTTACTGCTCAGGGAAGCAGTGAGATTCCCGTTATCTCTGCACATTGTGAGACCGAGGATCCCGCCTCTATTTCCCAGAGGCAGGAGGGTGAGCATGTGCAATGCGTGGTGGGTCCTGATTCGCTCACTGACGTCACACGGCTTGATGACAAGGCTGGTGACGTGGTGAATCCTGACTGGCCAGGCTGGGACGTCGTGGACCCTGATTGGGTCAAGTCCGTCATCTCCGCCTCGCGCCCGCCCTCGGGTGGAGCTGCACCTCCTTAAAAGCTCCCCCTGCCATCATGGCGGTGCGCGACCGTCCTTCTATGTTTGGATGTCTGGCAGCGTGCTGCCACGCCACTGCTCAGGCATTACTGTCTCTTGTGGGCTTGGCCCTTGCTGCTCCGGCAGTACCTCGTTTGCAGGCCGTGTTCCTGCCTTGCTGCTCCGGCAGTACCCCCGTCAACAGGCCGTGTTCCTGTCCCAGGTGAGCTCCTCAAGTCTCCATTGGACTCACCTGATTATTGAAAGCACACGTGCGTGGGCACCTCTGTGCTACCCTCGTGCCATATTCTCGTAACTTCCACTGGCACACGTGCGTGGGCACCTCTGTGCTTCCCCGTGCAACAGGTACACCGAGCCGTGAGATCTGTGCCATACAACCCTCACGGGTTAGGGCAGATCGGTGTACATAGATCGTCTGTGACATTCCAGACGATCGCTAGCAGCAACCCGCTCACTCTTCACCCACCATAGCGGCGGTCCCTTACACCGCACAGTGGACCTTGACCGGCGGAAGCAGTCCATTTCCCATCTTGGCACGCTTCCCCGGGTCCCCCTCGTAACATATATATATATATATATATGTATATATGCATGCAATTTTCTTCAATAGGACTTAACAGTGGCATTTCCAAATATTTATATATGAGTGCATCACAATAAATTAGAATATGATGAAAAGGTTAATTTATTTCAGTAATGCGGGCGTCACAAGAGACGAGCTATCACATGATGTATCGTTGGGGTCACGGTTTTCGTGACGCACATCCGGCATCGCTTGCGACGTCGTTTCGTGTGACACCTCCGAGCATCGCAGAATCGCTCACAAATCGTGAGTCATGTACTCGTCGCTTATTTTTAAAAAATGGTTTATTTTTAATGGCGCCAGTTGTTCATCGTACCCGGGGCAGCACACATCGCTCCGTGTGAC
Source organism: Anomaloglossus baeobatrachus (assembly GCF_048569485.1). Taxonomy (NCBI): domain Eukaryota; kingdom Metazoa; phylum Chordata; class Amphibia; order Anura; family Aromobatidae; genus Anomaloglossus; species Anomaloglossus baeobatrachus. The sequence continues at coordinate 608,068,737 of NC_134354.1, forward strand.
ACCCCGGGAATGATGAACACAGGTTACCTGCGTCCCGCGGCTCCCACCGGCAATGCAGAAGGAAGGAGGTGGGCGGGATGTTACGTCCCGCTCATCTCTGCCCCACCGCTTCTATTGGCCGGCCGCTGTGTGACGTCGCTGTGACGCCGAACGTCCCTCCCCCTTCAGGAAGTGGATGTTCGCCGCCCACAGCGAGGTCGCTCAGCAGGTAAGAACGTGTGACGGGGGTTTAACGACTTTGCGCGCCACGGGCAACTAATTGCCCGTGATGCACAAATGACGGGGGCGGGTACGATCACTCGTGCAATCGCACGATAGATCGTACCGTGTGAAGCCCGCATAATTCAATACAAATAGGGAAACACATATATTGCATAGTGTCATTACAAACAAATGGATCTATTTCAAGTGTTTATATCTGTCAATGTGGATGATTATGTCTTACAGCGACTGAAACCCCAAAAGTCATTATCTGAGAAAATTAGAATAATTACCACAAAACACCTGCAAAGGCTTCCTAAGGGTTTAAAATGGTCTCTTAGTCTGGTTCAATAGGCTACACAATAATAGGGAAGACTGCTGACTTGACAGATGTCCAGAAGGCAGTCCCTGACAGACTCCAGAAGGAGGGTAAGCCACAAAAGGTCATTGTTAAAGAAGCTGGCAGGTCACAGATTACTGAACCCAAGCATATTAATGGAAAGTTGAAATGAAGGAAAAAGTGTGGTAGAAAAAGTTGCAAAAGCAACCGGAATACCCGCAGCCTTGGAAGGATTGTTACGCAAACGCCATTCAAAAATTTGCGGGAGATTCGCAAGGAGTAGACTGCTGCTAGAGTCAGTGCTTCAAGAGCCACCACACACAGCTGTATCCAGGACATGGGCTACAACTGTCACATTCCTTGTGTCAGTGTCAAGCCACTCATGACCAATAGACGATGCCAGAAGCGTCTTACCTGGGCCAAGGAGAAAAAGAACTGGACTGTTGCTCAGTGGTCCAAGGTGTTGTTTTCAGATGAAAGTAAATTTTGCATTTCATTTGGAAATCGAGGTCCCAGAGTCTGGAGGAAAAGTGAAGAGGCCACAATCCAAGCTGCTTGAGGTCTAGTGGGAAGTTTCCACAACCAGTTATGGTTTGGGGAGCCATGTCATCTGCTGGTGTAGATCCACTGTGTTTTATCAAGGCCAAAGTCAGTGCAGCCGTCTACCAGGAAATTTTAGAGCACTTCCTGCTTCTCTCTGTCGACAAGCTTTTTGGAGATGGAAATTCAATTTTCCAGCAGGACTTGGCATCTATCCACACTGCCAAAAGTACCAATACCTGGTTTAATAACCACAGTATCACTGTGCTTGATTTTCCAGCAAGCTCTCCTGACTTAACCCCTTCAGCCCCCAGGCACTTTCCGTTTTTGCCTTTTTGTTTTTTGCTCCCCTTCTTCCAAGAGCCGTAACTTTTTTATTTTTCCGTCAATCTTGCTATATGAGGGCTTGTTTTTTGCGTCTCAAGCTGACGTTTCTAATGGTACCATTTGTGTGCAGATGCTACGTTTTGATCGCCTGTTATTGCATTTTGCGTAAAACTTGCGTTGACCAAAAAATGTAATTTTGGCATTTGGAATTTTTTTGCCACTACGCCGTTTACTGAGCAGATTAATTTATTTAATATTTTGATAGATCGGGCATTTCTGAATGTGGCGATACCAAATATGTGTATATTTATTTATTTTTTTAACCCTTTCATTTTCAATGGGTAGATATAGAGAAAAGAACAAAAACCGCTCACCACTGCAGAGACAAGCCTGAATATATCCTCCTGTTAATGTCCTTTAGTCCGGCACGGATTACAGCAGCAAGCTGAGAAGGTAATGGAACAGAACAATGGAAAAGATCCAGCTGGACTCCAAGGGGATGAATAAAAATACTTCTTTATTTGAAACTTGGTTAAAAATAAATATCCATATTCCAAATGAAAACACCGGCTTGTGCACACTGATGAATGGCAGATGTATACCAAAACGCGTTTCGGCGGAACACCTTCCTCAGGTCCTGGAGCATTTTTATTCATCCCCTTGGAGTCCAGCTGGATCTTTTCCATTGTTCTGTTTAATTTTCAATGGGGTGAAAGGAATGTGATTTGAACTTTTAGGTTTTTTTTTTTTTATTTTTTAAAACTTTTTTTTACTTTTTTTTTAAATTTTACTAGTCCCCCTAGGGGGCTATAGCGATCAGAAATCCGATCACTCTGCACTATCTGCTGATCACAGCTATACAGCTGTAAACAGCAGATACGGTCACTTCCTGATTCATTCGGCTCTGGGCCAAGTGAAAACGAAATTCCTCATAGCTGCAGGCATCATCACATGACCCTGTGCTATCATGGCAACCACCGAAAGTCACGTGATCACTCACGTGACTTCCGGTGGGGGCGGCGGTAGGTAAAAATTGTGACCGCGCGTATATACATCTCGCTGCCAGACTTTGGCAGCGAGATGTAAGGGGTTACTGTTACAGGTGGAATGCGATTCTACTCGTATGTGCAGGCACACATGTCAACTGTTAAAAACAGCTGATATGTGCGCGAATCGCCGCATACTGCCCGCGGCAGGGGGCGAGGACTAACGTGACACGCTCCATGACAGAAAGATCCGTCAAAGGTCGTGAAGGGGTGAAACCTCATACAGAATCTATGGGGTATTGGAAAGAGGAATATAAGAGACATCAGACCCAACAATGCAGACGAGCTGAAGGCTGCTATCAAAGCAATATGGGCTTCCATAACACCTAAGCAGTGCCACAGGCTGATTGCATCCATGCCACGCCACATTGATGCAGAAATTCATGCAAAAGGAGCCCCGACCAAGTATTGAGTGCATATATTGTACATACTTTTCAGTAGGCCAACATTTCTCAGTTTAAATAATTTTTTCAGTTTGTCTTATATAATATTCTAACTTTCTGTGATAATGACTTTTGGGTTTTCATTGCCTATAAGCCATTATCATCAACATTAACAGAAATAAACACTTGAAATAGATCACTCTGTGTGTAATGACTATATAATATGTGTTTCCCTTATTGTAATGAATTACTGACATAAATTATGGTAACTATTTGATATTCTAATTTATTGAGATGCACTTCTATGTATGTGTATGTGCACCATGTTTATTATTTCCAGCAAAGTTACAAAATGCCTCTTATCAGTAACATGTTTAGCTTCCATGCAACTTGTTTATACAGAATTATTTAATGCTTATACATATTTGTTATATTTAGTCCATCGACAGCCACTAAATAGACAAGCAAAACACAAATAATATATAACATTTACTATCTACAATTCACCCCCAAATCTCTGGGATCAAATAAGAAAAGTCTTATTACAGAACACCCTTACAGTTGGCGATCACATAGAACACAATGATTACGTAATACAGGGTATAACTTTTAACCTTTAGCTATTCCAGGATTGTAATACTTTTCATACACCAAATCACACATCTTGTACCTTTATTATTAAACTAGTAGAAAATGTAACAATGAAGTTCTGCCATCAAACTAGTCTAATTCTTCTGTTACATCTTCATAAAAGCGAAACTGTCACTAGAGCAAATATGTCCATCCAAGAACACCATTGTCAAGTTCATAAAACACTGGAATGTTTTTAGACTTTTTTTCATCCTTTAAGAAACCTCAGTGGATACAGATTTCCCTTTACTGAAGAACAGTTCTTGTTTATAACATTCTATTACATTTTTTTTTTACAGATAGCAGTCTTACCGAAAATATGGTTGTGTGCCATTACAAGACGTCTCAGGAGCCTAATCATGCTCTGTTCTCACTGGCATGTTTTATTTTTCATAAGAGAGTCGGTCAGTAATGCCACAACTTAATAAAAACCTTACAGACCCCAATAAATTCAGTAGAGTCAGATAGGTTGACTAGAATCCATTAGAAAATGGATGGAAGCCACCTAATTTGTAATATTTAAGTAGAATGAGGACTGAGAGTCAATAGCATTTTCCAGCAACACTTTGAGGCCTAAAACACACTTCCGCAAAAAAACCGTACGTGTCTTACGGTCCGTTTTTTGGGTCCGTGTTCCATTTTTTAGGGGCGTTTCTCTGGTACGTATGGCATCCGTGTGATGGCGTATGCGAGCCGTGTGTGCGTGTGGAATGTCCGTATTGACATAAAATACGTACGTGTGCAGTCCGTGTGCCGTCCGTTTTTTCAGATCCGTATTTTCACACAAATAACCTTGTTAGCCCATCATAATGTGCTCCTGGTGTGTTAAATTGGTCAATTAACTACCCAATTTGGTTAGTTTGCTTAAAAAACCTTTAAAAACATGGCTTCTGAGCTCATTCTCACATTATACACACTCCAAAATGTCTCTCTCCAATGAAGCAACCATGTATTTGCTCTGGCTGATATCTAGGAGATTTGGGGTTAGGCGACATATGATTGAAGAAGAGCCACCACTGGAGAGAAGGATGTGGATTCACCCCCTTGTGAAGCTCAGGAAAACACATGGGCATTTTAATATTCTCTATGGCGAAATGCAGAAATTTCCACCAAAATTCCAAGCCTACTGCCATCTCACCATGAATTCATTTGACAACATCCTTGCCCTTGTGTACCATCGTTTGAAGCATCAGGACACCTGTATGCGCCTCAGCATCTCCCCTGAGGAACGACTGTTGGTGACTTTACGGTAGGTGTTGTCATGTATACTCATGCTTTATCTGTTATTTTGAAATACATGTTAAATCTCAAAGGCATCATTTTGTAGAAATTATGTAATTTTAAATTTAGATATTTGTTGAAAATTTATATAGATCACATAACCTCATTGTAATCTTAAAATATGATCTGAGTGCTCACATCTACCATTCTATTTCTACCAAAATTAAAGAAACAAGAGTCATAAATCAAACAATCTTGTTTATTAAACAGAAAAGTAATTATTTTTCCAATATGGAAAGTAAATATCAACACATATATTTTTCCAACAAAAGCAATAAAATAATAGTCATACACAGTATCTCGCCAGTCATTGGATGACACAAATATTTGTTTTGAAAAACAACTTTCATGAATAGTCAAAGTAATGTCATGTTTCTATTTCAGTTACCTTGCAACTGGGCAATCCATCAGCAGTCTACATTTCGAATTCTTATTGGGAAGGTCTACAATTGGCAAGATTATCCTGCATACCTGCACTGTGCTATGGGAGACCCTTAGGCATCATGTCATGCAGCTGCCTTCAACACAGGAATAGATGCACATTTCTGAAGAATTGTTTGAGAAAACAGCTTTCCTTAATTGTATTGGCACCATTGACGGAAAGCACATTAGAGTGAAGAAACCACCTAACTCTGCATCAAGATATTTTAATTATCATAAGTTTTTTTCTGTAGTTATTTTGGCCATGGTAGATACAAACTACTGCTTTTTATTTGCTGATATTGGGGCCTATGGCAGTGCCTCAGATGCATGCATTTTCAGAAGCTCATGTTTAGCAAGACGATTAATGTCTGATAGTTTAAGTTTGCCTGCACCAAGACCATTGCCTGGTAATAATGGCCCTATTGTTCCTTTTGTCATGGTTGTAGATCAGGGGTTTGCATTGTCTAGGCATTTGATACGTTCATACCTCAGAAGGGGGCTGGACAGACAAAAGCCCTATCTAATAGCAAATTGGCCAGAGCACGTTGCTATGTTGAACGTGCCTTTGGCATTTTGGCCTCAAGATGGCGCATTTATCAAACCACCATCCAACTCCAACCAACCACCATCAAGGCTGTCATTAAAGCTACAGTAGTGTTACATAATTACTGTAGATTACATGAAAGCAATGACGAAGACATTGCGGAGTTGCCAGCTTTAAATGCACCATTTGTAGAGAATGGTAGTGTTAGAACCAATGTGTCCACTTCTGGTCTACAAGTGAGGAATCAGTTTAAAGATTATTTTAGTTTAAATCGCCATAGTCATGTATAAATTTGACATTGTTATAGTTTTTTATCACTTGGTTACATAATCACAAACACATATGTAATACAAAAGAGAAAATGACCATGCATAGGTATAATTTGTGGGTTTTTTTGTTGGTTGGTTGTGTTTGTGGTCCCAATAAGCTATTGTGATTTAACTTTATTGCTATAAAATCAGGAATTTTTGTTTTGCAAGTAACAGTACTACGGAATGTACATGACTAATAAAAATATGGCAAATTGGATTTGAAAAAATTAGTCCAGATTTTTTATTTAACCTATGTATGTCTGTTATCTTTTGCAAAACACCCTGTATTCTATTATTTTTTTTTACAGAATTTTGTCAGGGACATTAGCCCATACAAAACACCATACTTTATTATGCAATAATGTCACGCAAACATAATTTGTTTGACACTATTGGAATACAAGTATGGGACCAGACCATATGCAGATACTGCATAGTGGCTGGATTTTTAATAATAAAGGTGTCTGAATGTTAGTGTAGTAGTTTATGTGCATGCATTTTTTCCCTAAACCCAGTTTTTTCTAATGGATGTTCCAAACAACATGTCCAGAGCAAGGCAACATTCTAACAGGCAGGTAATGTTTTTGAAGTGATAGAGTAATTTCTATTGAATCTTTGGAAAGGAAAACACAAATATGACCCTATGCATATAGAGTAAGTAATGTGTTACATTTTGAAATGTTTTCCGACCAGCAATCCCCTAGAAAACATACCAAAATGTAAAATAATACATACAATATCACATTATGATTCAACTAAATCCTCTAGGCTAGTGATGCTTTCATGTGTAGTCTCCATTGCATTGACACCTGCAGAATATGTTTGCTGCAGAACACTAGATGTTGTAGTGAGTGACTGATCAGTGTTTCCACTAGTAACAGTTGTTGTACTTGGAACAAATAATGATGCAGTTGTTTGAGCAGATGGAAGACCAAGTGTAGGTGGTACATATACATATTGATGTGTTGGAAGAGGCTGAGTATGTGTGTATGTGAAGTTAGTTGGGTAAGTCTGATGTTGAAAGTACTGTTGTTGTAGATTATTAGGAACATGGTAGGATGTTGGTTGTTGAAACATTTGAGGTAGTCTATGAACATTACTAACAATACTAGGATAGTTAAAAGAGGTTTGCATTGGTGTCTGTTGGGGTACTTGTGGGACAAATGATGGCTGTTGAGATGGCCTTTGTGTCATTAATGTACCTGTTTGGTGTGGGACAATTGTTGGCCTAATTTGTACATCACTTCCCATAGAAGAAGATGGACACTGTATACAGTGCCTTCAAGTAGTATTCAACCCCCTGCAGATTTAGCAGGTTTGATAAGATGCAAATTAGTTAGAGCCTTGGTTTTCTTGGCTGTGTGCTTTGGGTCGTTGTCTTGTTGGAAGATGAAATGACGACCCATCTTAAGATCCTTGATGGAGGAGTGGAGGTTCTTGGTCAAAATCTCCAGGTAGGCCGTGCTATCCATCTTCCCATGGATGCGGACCAGATGGCCAGGCCCCTTGGCTGAGAAACAGCCCCACAGCATGATGCTGCCACCACCATGCTTGACTGTAGGGATGGTATTCTTGGGGTCGTATGCAGTGCCATCCAGTCTCCAAACGTCACGTGTGTGGTTGGCACCAAAGATCTCGATCTTGGTCTCATCAGACCAGAGAACCTTGAACCTGTCTGTCTCAGAGTCCTCCAAGTGATCATGAGCAAACTGTAGACGAGCCTTGACAGGACGCTTTGAAAGTAAAGGTACCTTACGGGCTCGTCTGGAACGGAGACCATTGCGGTGGAGTACGTTACTTATGGTATTGACTGAAACCAATGTCCCCACTGCCATGAGATCTTCCCGGAGCTCCTTCCTTGTTGTCCTTGGGTTAGCCTTGACTCTTCGGACAAGCCTGGCCTCGGCACGGGTGGAAACTTTCAAAGGCTGTCCAGGCCGTGGAAGGCTAACAGTAGTTCCATAAGCCTTCCACTTCCGGATGATGCTCCCAACAGTGGAGACAGGTATGCCCAACTCCTTGGAAAGGGTTTTGTACCCTTTGCCAGCCTTGTGACCCTCCACTATCTTGTCTCTGATGGCCTTGGAATGCTCCTTTGTCTTTCCCATGTTGACCAAGTATAAGTGCTGTTCACAAGTTTGGGGAGGGTCTTAATTAGTCAGAAAAGGCGGGAAAAAGAGATAATTAATCCAAACATGTGAAGCTCATTGTTCTTTGTGCCTGAAATACTTTTTAATACTTTAGGGGAACCAAACAGAATTCTGGTGGTTTGAGGGGTTGAATAATAAATGACCCTCTGAATAAACGTTTCACAATTTAAAAAAAAATAAAAAAAGAAATAACATTCTTTTTTGCTGCAGTGCATTTCACACTTCCAGGCTGATCTACAGTCCAAATGTCACAATGCCAAGTTAATTCCGAATGTGTAAACCTGCTAAATCTGCAGGGGGTTGAATACTACTTGTAGGCACTGTATTTGTTTGTTGCACTACAGGATTTAGTTGAAAATTAGAGTAATGTTCATCAGTTTAGGTTTCCACAGTTTGTTGGGTTGTGTTTGTGTGTGGACCACGTGGATTGGCTCTCCATTGCTCTATCACTTCAAAACGATATATGGGTTCTGGCTCACGTTGGGTAGCAGATATTAGTGTTATTAAGGACGCCCTCAATCTGTCCTGCCTATCAGCATGAACCAATGCAAGAGAGGGAGAAAGGGAGCGGCAAAATCTCTCTCCATCACTCTCTGGTATCAGTGAATTCATCATGTGTATTATTCTGGTATCAATGATATCTGGCAAGGAACGTAAATCTTCATAACGCCTATGTCTGCGACCACGGATAGATTGGGCTACTGTGTGCATGGTATTAGTTGTTATTCTTGGCTGTGTGCCTGCATGTTGCTGTGGACTACTCTCTGCAAGAACTGGTGAAGGGCCAATTTGTTGCCCTGTAGACTGGCCTGGAATTACATTAGTGGATTGACTTGTTCCCAAACCCAAATCAGAGGACATTTCTTCTGCGTCTGGCTGGCTGGTGTTGGGGATTGTTGGTGGTTGATATGAGGTAGGCTCCATCTCGGAAGCAGAGGTCGCTGTTAATACTGCTGACTGGGCTTCCTCACTATCTTCTAGATTATCCTCTGTGCTTTGAAGAAAGAAAAAAAAAAACAATTAATGTGTGCATTTCAAAAAAAACTGCCATGTGATGTATGGTTTAAACTTACTTTGGTACTTCCATAATGGGCATGAGGAAGCTGAGTTTTTCATAATGGTCATATCTTTTCTATTTGGCTGCGGTAGCTGTGGTTGCGACTGGGTTATATTCTCTTCTGAACTGGTCACGTGCTGAGCGCCATCGCCGTTTAACAAGATCCACTGTTTAAAAACAAAAAATTGTATAATAAGGTCACAAATTATAACAATTGAACAATAAAAAAATAAAACATTATTCTTGTATTGCAGCAATTTAAATAAATTGGAACACACATCCATGTGTATGACAACAACAACCCATGACACTCATATAGTGACATAATAACACAATAAGCATGACAAAGGAAACAAGATCTCCAGTAAAAAGATTAAACCACTGTATAATCATTTATCTCCTTTTTTACTTACAAAAATAAAAAAAAACCCCTTCAGTAAGCCATGAGAAACAAAATGTCTATAAACCCATGAAGTGCCATATGTTCCACAAAGATTTTCCATTATACACTACACATTACTGTTACCATGCCAGACATACCAAGGGACATGCATAATAAACCAAACATGAAAATACAACCCAAAATGTATTGACATTTCACAGCACATTTACAATAGAAATAGCACAAAATTGAAAACAAAAATATATTTCAAACATGTTTAATTGTTGCTTGACCACCCTGAAATGCCTTTTGTATATGCATAAAATGCTTTGCAGGCCACATATACACATGCTGACATTACTAGAAAACTGCAATGAATAGTTCAAAAGGCCAAAAAACTACACTCTCCTGTTTGTGAGTCTCCAGTGTAGCTCAAAATGCGTCAGGCCCATTAATACATGCCAAACAAACTATACAAATATGGATATAATCTGCCTACAGAATGAGCACATGTAGGTAAAGACAGAAGCAATGCAAATATCTGTACTCACCATATCTATTTTTCCTTCCAGGGGTACATTGAGACCATCCATTCCTAGGGTAGACTAGCTCTGCCACAGACATCCATGCTCGTTCCACCATTAACCTGTCATGGTAGCCATCAACACGTGTGTCCCACAGCTCTGGATACTTCTCCACTTCTCCAATCAGCCTCTCTGTATCGATTCTGGGCGCCATGATCAGTACCTGTGGTGTTCTCTGTGCTCAAAGTTCCCCTGCAGTGAGAGGACAGGTGCCCAGCTGCTGTCTGGCGTGCAAATGAGACAGGAAATGTATGTTTGGCGCCAGAATTAATGGCCATCAATTGACCTGATAGATTGGTAACAAGTGTTTCAGATTTTGTGATGAAAAACGGACACGGACGATACGTGCTGAACACGGACATACTCCGTGTGCGGTCCGTGCAGGCACGGACCCATAGACTAAAGCGGGTCCGTGCCTGCGTGCTGCCGGACAAAAACGGACATGTTGTCCGTGTAGAAAAGCGCTCACACGTACTTACCACACGGACACACGTTCCGTGTGATTTTACGTGTGTGTGCCATCTACCATTGAATAACATGGGTCTACGTGTCTCCGGTTCGTGCAAATACGTACCGCACACGTACAAAAAAAACGGATGTGTGTTGCGGGTCTCAGTTGGATTCAGTCTTTACCTGATTTACTCTCTCCACTACGATTGTAGTATGTGCTCTACTTTTAACATCATTGCATTGCTGCACAAGAATTCTTCATTTTTTTTTTTTGCATTTATTTTATGATAACACCTAACTGATGGAGGTTTGTCTGGTAAGAATAAAAAAAAATGGGGCTCAGTCAGACAGATATGATAACTTCGATGGAAGCCCCAGTATGTTTTACACCAGTGAATGTTAGATGGCTGGGATAGTGTGCTCCTGAGGTGACTCTCAAGCTAGGGATCTCTAGGCTAATCCCTGTCCCCGAGAATTACCCTTGAAGGTGGAGATGCCTGGATCTTGTACCTTGCTATGCTCCTGGAAAGTGACTCATCTAAATGTCCCCCCCCTCCCAAATGAGTGAAGGGGCAGGAGAGCAAGCAGACATACAAGGAACTCAGGCAAGGCACCAGATATACAAGGGATACAAGATCTTCTCCAGAAGGTACCTAGCTGCTGCTAATGGAATAACAACTCTGTTTAACGGAAACAAACTCCTCTACCATGGTCAGAATAGAAATTCTATAACCGGCTTGGAGTGAAGCCCAGAGAGGGTAAATATAGAGGAATGGAGAGATAATCATAAGCTGCATCAGGGATAAGGGCGAAGAGAACTCTCAGCCAGTAGTGAAGAGGTCCTTTACTCCTTCAGTATAGAGAGGAAAGTACATCAGTAAGACAACAATCAAGTGAGCTCTACAGAGAGCCTGCGATTGAGTTAAAGCTGAGTCCTTCTTACCCCAGATCCCCCAGAGGTAACATCAGGACATGGCACACTCATGCCATTATGTTCCTTCACTGCCTTGACACCTCCCTTTAGGTTTGCTCTATTTAGGCAATTATAGTGCAAATATAGGTGAATGTACAGACTTTTTATAGTAAACTTAAAGTAAAGAACTCTGAGGTGTACTTAAAATGTAAGTATTTTTGTGACATTACAATGGCATTTGCACAGTGACCTAGTCCATAAATGCCTCATAATACAGAGGGAATCTATTTTATCTAAATGGTCTAGTTATAAATAGGGTTTATTATGCAGACAGTAATCATTACTCAGTGAGAATTCTATCCAGTATTTACTGTCTGAAATGTACCAGCAATTCCCAGCCTGTTTTGTTTTCCTATAACTAGGACATCTAATAACCACTCTAAAGGCCTATCTAATTTTTGTTTCAGAGAATTATCATGGTATATGTTTATCAGAGAGTGTTTAACGGAGTGCAGAGAGCCGTTAAATACAGATAATGGGTAATTTGTGTGAAACCGTTGATTTCAAAAATGATTTAGCAGCTGTAATATCAAATTTGAACTCTATCTGCGCTAGAATTAAGACAGACTACAGTACAACAAAGGCTAATAAAATGTTACAAACACTCAAGAGCAGCGGCAGGGTAATAAATATAGCAGCACTGACAATAGTAATACAGCTCGGGGAACCATGGGAGGGCAAATGTTGCTTTTAATGCTTATTGCATTTGGAAAGCCTTTGTTTCTATCGTATTTTTAGCAGCAGCTTTATTAGCATGGTATTTTTTTTTATTTGGGATGCCTGGTATTTAGAGACAAATTGCAGCATCAGACAACTGTGGTCTTTGTTGAAGATGGAGCCCAGGCTGTGGACATTCTCTTATACAGCAGAATTACTGTATGTTCTAGCTTTTTTTGGAAAAGATTCAGCTTAGCTTGTAATTTATTGCTGGAAATTCATGCTTATTGTCGACTCGGGAGTCCAGTGGGTGGTCCCAACCAGTGACTGGTGGGTGTCTCTGCAGAAACAGACTTGAAGCCCCAATTTTGCTTTGTTGTTTTTTTAATCTTTGTTATGCATTATTTTATAGAAATATTACAGAAGTATATCATGACTATTTTAATTGATTTACAGACTGCACAGTAAAACCAAATACCCGTGCATATTATAAAGTTTCATATTGTGAAATGTAAAAGGAAATGATAAATCGTTTTCTAAATATTTTATAAAATATAAATTTGAAAATTGTGATGTTCATTTGTATTCAGCTTTTCTGAGTAATGATGAGCGAGCATGCTCAGCACTGCTCGGAGCGTGATCGAGCCTCGGGGTGCTCGGGTTCTCTCGGTGCTCAGTCTAGTTTCATGGGTGCTCAGTTGTGTCATTCATAAAACATCAAACACAAAGCACAGGCTGCATTACTGCATGATGTGTCCAGGCACCCCAGTGGAAAAAACTTGTAGTCTCCGAATGACTTTAACTGGGTGGTAAAAACAACGTTTTTGGATGTAGTGTGTCCAAAAAACCCCCGTCCTCCCTCCCCCTGAAATAGTCTGTTTATCGCTGGCTGTATGTGGGTGGAGAGCCTAACTGGCCAATCGTTGATATCTATTATACTCATTACTCGAGTCGAGCCCTTCCAGACAGTATGACCAGCATGACCCGAGTAACTATCACTCGTGCATTGTAGTGTTAACTCATCATTTCAAGCACCAAGCAATGTACTGTTCATCCATCATTACTTCTGAGTCAATAATTTGTAGGACCACCTTTTGCTGCAATTGCTGATACAAGTCTTTTGGGGTATGTCTCTAAAAGCTTTGCACATCTAGACGCTGACATTTATGCCCATTCTCCTTTGTAAAACGGCTCTAGCGCAATGAGATTGTATGGAGAGCATCTGTGAACAGCAATTTTCAGGTCTTGCCACAGATTTTCAATGGGATTTAGGTCTGGATTTGTACAGGGCCATTGACACACATGAATATGCTTTGATCTAAGCCATTCTGTTGTAGCTTTGGTAGTATGTATAGGGTTGTTGTCCTGCTGGAAGGTGAATCTGTGCCCCAGTTTCAGGTCTTTTGCAGCCTCTAACCTATTTTCTTCCAGGATCAGTCTATATTTAGCTCCATTCATCTTTCCAACAACTCTGACCAGCTTCTCTGTTTTTGAAGAAAAGGAAGCGCTCCTGTTTATGGTGGAATCGGGCGAGATAACTGCAGGCGAGATATTTGCTAGCTGAATGATTGGTCAAGCCATTGTTTGGCCAACAGCTATCTAAAGTGTATGAGGGGCGTTATGCTGCTCGTAGTTCTGGCTCCATTCCACATTCACTCACCGTTTGCAGAGATTATTCCCGTGTTTTGCTTACTGCAAGATCTGATTTTAAATCACTTGCTTGGGTGTTGTATTGCTGTACTCCTCCGCTTACCAAGTTGCTAATGTTTCTGTATACTTCTGTTAGACAACATCTAAGGATTTCTCCCGTACCTGCATTAATCTGAAGCCTGTCTAGGCAAAGATTAGCAAAGGTGCTAACCTTTCCTTTGTCCGTTCACATTCACCGAACTCTCCAATTTTGCTAGCTGAGTGCATGGATTATCTATGCTGCTCCTAGGGAGCGTTTTTAAACTGTGCTCTTATGCTTGTGTACTGAATCAGATTCTCATTCTGGATTAACCCTTATGCGTCAAGCCTTGCTGTCACAGTTGCATGCACTAAGGTTAAGCTCTATTGCTACAACCAAATGGGACTGAAACTTTTCAAAGTATTAAATACTCTCTTTTCATGGGATGACTTTTTTTATATACATTCACTTTGTATTGCAATTGTTTTGTATTTTTCAGAATCTTGTACTTTTCTAGGATAGTAAAAGCATAGAAATTACCATATACATTTTTAATCTAATAAATAAATCTAATATTTATTAAAAAAAAAAAAGTTATTAGGCCTAGTCTAATAGTAAGGGAAATGTAGACTGTTGTCAGGCTCAATAACAAATAGGTTCATTTCTAAAGATGACCTTTCACTTGATAAAAAATTAGCTAAATACCTTGTAAATATTCCTGAACTGCCCTGATTTAGCTGTTTTTTTTTTTTTTTTGGTGCTGAGTCACTTAAGTGCATAAATAGATATTCATATTTATTGCTTTAGAAGTGCATCATGTGAAATTTCTGCTTGCAGACCAACTGGGCATTTCTTCACAGTTTTTCCTTGGGCCTTGTATACTTTCACCCCTCTCTCCCAGATGCTGCCAGTCTCTAAAGTGGCATAACTTTCTCAAGAAAGGTACACCAGCCCCGGCTGGCGTGTACTTCTGGCAGCAGCGCATGCTGGATATCAGACACACCTGATTCATTAAGTAGCAAATGCCACTTAAAGGGTTTGTCCATAATAGAATTGAAAAGTCTGCAGTCAATGTGTGCACTGCAAGTAATTGTCTGGGTCTGCGCCGGGAGTGGCAATTAAGTATGCAATTTGCATACTCCCGGCCAGAACCTGACTAATGGGCACGGACTCGCCCAATACAACTGTATTAGTGTATAATATGAGCGCTGGGAGGATTCAGAAGTCTGCAGTCACACAGAGTGACTGCAGACTTTTCATTGTGGAATAGACAACACTTTAAGCGCTCACTGGAGTGCACCAACTTGATTCATTTATTGTGACTGGTGTACACCACTCTGGTAACCAAGTGTTATAATGTTTCTGTATATTTCTGCTACACAAAATTTAAGGATTTCTCTGATACCTGCATTAATCTGAAGCCTTGTTTTTAGCAAATAATAGCAAAGGTGAGTGCATGTGTGGCGCCCTGGACAAGCCAGGATGTCACAGATACTGCAACAACACACCCCACACCCCGGTTAGGCACATCAGTCACACACACAAATCCTTGTTGCCTCCCTCCAGGGGCTGATGTCCACACCAGGTGGGGCGGGGCCAGGTGGTTGGCTCCACCCACCGAGGAGTTCACAGTCCTGGAGGCGGGAAAGGAGAGGAGTTGAGTTAGGGAGAGTGGAAGTGGAGGAGCGAGAGCAGACTCACTGTGTCCGGGTACGTGGCCCGGGCACCCAAGAGCAAGGTTGGCAGACGGTGGTGACCGTCTGCAGGCGAGGCCGATTGACGCACAACCGTGAGGACCGGGGACGTGCGGTGGCCCGCCGGTACCGAACCGGGGAGCGAAGAGAAGCCAGCACCATTCGGCAGGGCCTATGGACCCCGACCAGGCTTGGAGTCGCCGTTAAATCAGTCAAATCCGTCAGCGACGGGAACCTCCGGGGTTTCCCAGCAGCAAAGACCCGACTGAAGGCAACCGCTCAACCGTGAAGGGAAATACAGCTACCGCCACAGCTAGAGTTCCCAGGGCCAAAGCCTGCGGGCATAAAGGGGCTCCTCTGGCAAATACACCGCTGGGGAGCGGGTTACCGGTGGGAAGCCATCGGAGCGGACAACACATCACAGGTGCAGGGAGAGACAGTCACCGCCAACCTACCGGGAGTGACCATCGCAGCCGGCTGCGGGACCCGTCCATCCAGCTGTTTGTTTTACCAGAGACTCCGTCTACGTCATTGGCTGAGTGAGTACCACCGTGCCACCTGGCACTGCGCTGCCGCCCCCGCGACCCTGCACCTCGCCAAACCCCGCCATCCACCTTACAGTCACCATCACCGGGCCCCGGGACCACCAAAACCCCCTACCCATGAAGGGGAGAGAAACATCTCGGCTGCTCCCTGTCATCGCTCCCGGGATCCCCATCCAGAGCAGCGGTGGTGCCCCCAACCTCACCACAAACCGTGGGTGGCGTCACGGACTAAATCCCCAAACCAAGCCACCCCTTTCACTCACGGGCGAGGAGCGCCGCTCGAGGCCCCGGATCCGGCCCACCGCTCGAACCACCGAGCAGCAGCAGCAGCAGCAGCGCCGGACCCGAGCGTTAGCGAGCGCAGCGCCCCGCCGCCCGCGACACATGGATTAACTCAGTTGCTCCTAGGGGGGTTTTATAAACTGTGCTTTTATGCCCACCACGGTGCAGGATTCTGTACAAGTATACAACATTAAGGGTTAGTTTTTACCTTTTATAAACCATAAAGGGATCTGACATATAGAGGATTAAACATACAAAAGCCAAAGAAAACCTCTAAAAACAATTTTTATTTTAATCTATTAATATCAAAAATATTAATTTTGTTATAGCCATGTAGGAAAAAATCTCCATGTAGTAAAGTAAAAGACAAATGTCATATAGTGGTGAAAAACACACACTGAGGTATTAGGTTGGGTAGTGGGCAAAGGTGGGTATGTGCAGTATAGTGCCGCTCCTACTCAAATAATAATAAATGACAGATAGTAAGATATTTAAGGACAGGGATCTAAAAATCCCTAGGTTGCCCCTGCCTGTCAGCGGCGGCTAAATCATCTTACTGTTTTGGGAGCCCCCGCTCCTCGGCGGCTGACCCTCCAAGCCCCTACCGCTATGAAGGATAAACCTCATACCACCACCAAGTACAAGACGCTGAATACACGTCAGATAGTCATATGTACTATTATGATATAAATATGTATGGTTCAAAATTGATCCCACACTTGTAGATAACAGGGCCTATATATCGGTAAAAAAATCCCAGTTACTTATCTGCTGGGACAATTAGACCACCCTGACGCGTTTCCACCCTACAATTTTGGGGGTTCATCAGGAGATACTAAGGAGACATGAAAAGTGTCCAGTGATTATTTAGGCCATTTTATATTTCTGCTATTTGTCCTGCAACAGGAGTACCCAGAGAAAAATGGAGATAAGTAGTGCCTGGTGCCCGGCGTTTCACCGTCTGATATTCATGAGGTATTGCTCTTAACTCATGAATATCAGATGGTGAAACACTGGTCACCAGGCACTACAGATTATTGATCTTATTGCTGGGACCCCCTTTAGTCATTTATCTCCAGTTTCTCTGGGTTCTCCTGCTGCATACACTCCCTGACAGAAGTTCTGTCGCTTAACCAATGGATGAATTTAAAGTCAGGTTATAAGCTTTTATTTACATAACATGGGTAAGCGACAGAACTTCTGTCAGGGACTGTACAGTGGTACCTCGCTTAACGAGTAACCCACTTAACGAGAATTTCGCTTAACAAGCAAAGCTTTCTGTAAATTTGTAAGCCGCTTTACGAGAAAGCTTTGCTGGACGAGTGAAATCCTCACCGCACACACTTCCGGTTTCGTCCATCCACCGCGCTCTGACCCGCACTTGCAGTCCACACAAACACACACATGTATGCACAAACACACACGCACGCACACGCACGCACACACATACAGTATTATGCTCACCTTACCTTCCGTTCCACCACCGGGCTCATGGTTCTTGTAGTTCCGGGGGTACATTGCGGCGAACTACAAGTACCATGAGGCTAGCGGTGGAACGGAAGGTAAGGTGAGCATATAATATGTGTACCTTCTGTTTCATCGCCAGTCTCCTAGGTCCTGTAGTGCGCCACGCCGCGCCGCTCCGCTCCACTCCACTCCAGGCATCCAGGCATCAGCATTCATAGCGATGAAGCAGGAACTTCCTGGTTCCTGTCACCGCTACTCAAAGGCAGCGCGCTGGCCAATCAGATGCAAGCGGTTCTGCCTTTGACGTGAGCGCTCTGGCAGGAAGTTCCACCCTCGTCGTTATGGTTACCCGATACATGGCCCGCACCGAAGAACAGCAAGTCCCAGGAGACCGGCGATGGAACGGAAGGTAAGGTGAGTATATAGTATGTGCGTGTGCATGTGTGCTTGTGGGTTTGTGTGAGTTTGTGTGTGTTTGTGTGTGTTTGTACATGTTTGTGTGCGTTTTTGCATGTGTGGAATGATAGAATAGGGGACCAGGATGGGACATTTAACACACTGTGGAACGAATTGTCAGCATTGCAATGATTTCCTATGGGAAATCTTGCTCTGTTGAACGAGTAACTTGAATAACAAGCATAGTCCCAGAACGGATTGTTCTCGTTAAGCAAGGTTCCACTGTATATGGAATGCAGCTAGCATGTACAAGAATGTGCTTTGGTCAGATGAGACCATTTTAAAACTTTTTGGGTCAAATGCAAAGCGCTATGTGTTGTGGAAAACTAACACTGCAGATCACCCTGAAAACACCATCCCCACCTTCAATTTGATAGTGACAAGATCATGCTGCGGGGATACTTTTCTTTACCAGAGGAAGGGAAGCTGGTCAAAGCTGATGGGAAGATGGATGGTGCTAAATACAAGGCACTCCTGGAGTAAAACCTATTAGAGGCTGCAAATGACTTGAGACCATGGAGTAGGTTCTCCCTTCAACAGGACACCAACCCTAAAGTTATTGCCAGATCTACAATGGAATGATTTAAATTTAGATCAAGCCATATTCATGTGCTTGACTGCTTGACTGGCCCAGTCAAAGTCCAGACCTAAATTCCATTGAGTATCTGTATGAAGGCTTGAAAATTGCTGTTCACAGATGCTCTCCATCCAATCCCACTGAACTACAGCTATTTTGCAAAGAATGGGCAATATTTTAGCTTCTAGATGTGCAAAGCTGGTAGAAACATACACCCAAAAAACTTGCAGCAGTAATTGCAGTGAAAGTGGTCCTATAAAGTATTGACACATGGGGTCTGTATACAAATATGCATGTCACAATTTTCAGGTTTATTTTTCAGGTTTTATTTTTGTTAATATTTACAAAACAATGTATAATTTCCTTTAAACTTTTTAAATATTTGTCAGGGTTCTGTTATTACCGCCAAGCATTGTGTCCCATTGTCCTCTGATATTTTCAGGTCACAGAGTCTGGTGGTTAACATCTCCCGTTTACCGGGATAATCAGTCCCATTGCAGTGAATGACAGATCTCGACTATACAACTACACGCTCTTGATGGAAAGATGAAGAGGCAGCTCCTTTGTTGTGGCGGCATGCCACAGTCCCCAATCAAAAATGTAAAGGTATATTGTGTAACAATTTTTTTAATGCAGATTGTATATTCTTAGGCTACATGTGCACGCTGCATATTTTTGCCGTGTTTTTGCCTCGTTTTTTGGTGCAGTTTTGTTGTCAGAAAGTTCTCACTTTTAACTTCCCAGCAAAGTGTATGAGCATTCAGATTTCCTGTGCGCATGTTGCAGTTTTTTTGTCTGCAATTTATCTGTCACAAACTTCTGACAAATAAACTGCAGTATGTCAGTTCTTTTTTCATTTTTTCCCTGCGTTTCTCACTAGTGATAGGAGGATTCGCAAATCAATCACGATTGAGTCGTGGTATCTGGCCAGATGCCGGTCCCGATGGGGACCCAAATCTGGCGCAAAGGGGTAGGAGCAAGCGCTTCATACTTGCCAAGTGACCGACGTGGCTGTGACACTGCTCCCATGGCCGCTCATTTATTTTCAGGGCCTCTCATTGCCTTCATTTTATATGCACTGCTTTCACCGCCCATCGGTGTCTGTGATTGGTTGCAGTCAGACGCGCCCCTGAGTAACAGCCTATCTGATTCTTCCTATTGCAAACCTGGTCTGCTGGTCTATCATACGGTAAAATAAATAAATAAATTGAAAAATTGGCATAGGGTCCCCCAATATTATGCTACCCACCACAGATAAAGCATACGGCTACAGGCTGCAGTCCCCAGCCATGCGCTTATCTTGGCTGTGTATCAAAATAGGAAGAACCACATGCAGTTTTGTTTTTTTTGTAATTATTTAAATAAATTAATAAAAAAAAAAGAATAACAAAAAAATGGCGTGCGGGGACCTCAATTTTGATACCCAGCCATGATAAAGCCAGCCAGCTAGGGACTGGTATTCTCAGGCTGGGGAGACCCACAGTTATTGGGAGCCCCCCAGCCTAAAAATAGCAGCCTTCAGTCACCCAGAATTGTTGCATCCATTAGATGCAACAATCCCGGCACTTTACCTGCCTCTTCCTGATTGCCATGGTGTAGTGGAAATCTGGGTAGTAAGGGGTTAATGTCAACCCACAGCTGCCACTAAGCCCTAGATTAGTAATGGGAGGTGTCTATGAGACCTCCTATCATTAATCCGTAAGTGAAACTAAATGAACACAAACACCCAAAAATCCTTTATTTTAAATAATATACAAAAAAACACCCTCATTCACCCCTTTATTATCCCCCAAAACACCCTGATCCGAAGTAATACACACGAGGTCACACGACGATTCCAGCACTGCTACATGTGAATTCATATCGAGCGGCCATAATACATGACTGCGCACTGTGGAATTCATGCAAATCAAAAAGGTCCATGAAGCCTCTGTTAGGAATCTCAACACAGAAACCAGCCAGATGTCCCTCCGGGAAGGACCCAGCCAAGGAGTGGCTCTTTTTAGTAAACCACCATAACCACCATATGAAGTGGCCCTTTTAGTCAATATCCAACTCTTTGACAAGTTTAAAGATATGACAAGGGAATTACCAAGACCACGTATCCATCCACAGACAGCTATTTCGGGGTTTTGCCCCTCATCAGTGTGGAGTAGGATTCTGGCCAGGTGGGAGCAATGCCTAGTAGACCAACAAGACAAAACAATCACTGATCTCGGGGAGACCAGCCAGAGAAAACACTGCCAGCAGCCACTGTGGAATTCAGGCAGAGACTGATTGAGCTGCGTGATGAGCAGTGAGGACATCACTCAGGTTAGCTGCAGCCACAGCTGGAGGTTCCCATGGTCCTCAGATCTGTGACCGCAGGTAACTTCAGTGACATCACCTGAGTTCATTGAGGTCAGGTTATCTTGTGGGAACGTCCAGCTGTGGCCACGGCTAACCTGAGTGGTGTCACTGCTCGTTGCGCGGCTCACTTAGTCTCTGCCTTAATTCCACAGCATGCAGTCATGTTCTATGGCCACATGTGGTGTGAACTCAGATGTTACAGAGCTGTAATCATCGTGGGACCTCATGTGCATTATGTCGGACCTGCAGGGGTGTTTTGGAGGTTGATAAATTGGTGAGACCGGTTTCAGACGTCTGTGTTTAAACAGGTACAAGTCACACGCATGGTTATGGTCATACGTGTGTCATACGTGTGTCACGCGTATGTCACACGTGTGATATCCGTGTTTGCATATGTGTCACACGTAGCGGAGAAAACACAGGACTCTGAAATAAAAAGATTTTCTATATTCCCCTGTATCTAGTGCTGTTTTTTCAGCTCTGCTGCCTCACGCTCCTGATCGCCGCTCATTATACTCACTGAATATTCACTGCTGTGAGGAGCTGGAAGCAGGAGCATTGAGATGACAGCCCTGGGTACAGCACCGCCGAGGACAGCATCATGGGACAGTTGAGTATTCATCTAGAAAAAAAACAGTGCGTGTGCAGTGACATCCAGGAGGTCATTGGAATTCCCAGTGAACTCCAATGATTTCCTGATGACACCCCCATGACACCCGCGCTACAGCGGGTGTCAGGACGCTGACTTCACGGTTCATCAGAGTTCATTGGGAACTCTGATAAGTCCCCGACGCTGTCCCCGCGATGATCCGGCTTCCAGGTCCTCTCCACACACACACATACACACACACACACACACACACACACACACAGACACACACACACACACGCACACAAACACACACACACACACACGTATAAACTTGAGCACATATACACACATGTTTACACACATAGCAGTCACAAATGGATACACCGAGCACATACACACACAGCGCACATGCGTGTATACACTGAAAACAGACACACATATGTCTACACACACACACATACACACACCTGGATACTCACCTGTCCCCAGCGATGTGGTCCCCAACACTGAAGTCTCCAGCACTGCTACTGCTTCAGTGCAGTCTATAATCAATGATAATAATGAGCAGCTGTCAGGATACAGGTAAATATAGAAAATCTTTTTATTTAAAAAACCCGTGTCTTCTCCGGTACGTGTCACACGGATCACATCAGTGTGGGATCCGCATAACACCCTAGCTGCCAGAGAAAAAACGGACATGTCTGCGTGTGTGCGTGCGAGGTCATGAGGGGTCACACGGTCCATGTGAAAACACAGCCGTGTGAGTACAGCATAGAATAACATGGATATGTGTGACATCCGTGTTAAAAACGGATGTAATACGTACCTGAAACACGGACATCTGAAACCGGCCTAAAAGAGGGTGCTTTTTTGTCTTTTATTCCAAATAAAGCATTTTTTTGCCGCTTGTGTTTATTTCTTTTCACTTACAGATTAGTAATGGGGGGGGTCTCATTGAAACCTCTTATTACTAATCTAGGGCTTAGTGGCTGCTGAGGGCTGCCATTAACTCCTTATTACCTTGACTGCCACTGCACCAGGGAAATCAGGAAAAGACGGGTAAAGTGCTGAGATTGTCGCATCTAATGGATGTGGCAATTCTAGGTGGCTTCAGATTGCTATTTTTTGGCTAGGGGGATCCCAATAACCTTGGGTCTCCCCAGCCTGAGAATATTAGCCCTCACCTGTTGGGCTTAATCATGGCTGGGTATCAAAATTGGGGGGACTGCATGCTGTTTTTTTTTTAAATTATTTATTTAAACTATTGTTTTTATTTTTTAAATAAAAAAAAAAAATTCATGCGGTTCCTTTTAGTTTGTTACACAGCCAAAATAAGCGCATAGCTGGGGGCTGCAACCTGTAGCTGTAGGCTTTATTTGTGCTAAGTATTATGATATGGGGGCCCCTGCACCAATTTTTTTATTTGTTTATTTATTTATTTATTTTTATTGTACACTATAGACCTGCAGCCCGGGCCTGTGATTGGAAGTGTCAGACAGGCTGTCACACAGGCTGGGAGTGAGGAAGCAGTGAATATTCATGTGCCTAATGAGCAGCCCCAGAAGAAGAATGTGTGTGGGCAGTTACTGCCACTCCAGGTAAGTATAGCGCGCTCTCTTTATTTATTTATACTTTTTTTTTTATTTCCCAAGTGCCCGATCCAGATCAATTCCCAGAATTCCTTGAAAATTTCGGCCCGGACCCTGGCACTTGGGTTCCTTTTAACTCAAAGGGGTAAAACCTTACAGCCGGGTCCACCCATCACTATTTTTCCCCAAAAAAATGCATCAAAATCAGATTTCACAAAAACGCACTAAAAAACACAGCATCATTACAAGTGTGGGATTTTTTTTTTTTACATTTCCATGCTTTCTGGGACAAGGTGCAGTTTTTGGTGCAGTTTTGATGTTTCAAAGGTGCCTGATTTTGTGACAAGAAAACTGCAGCGTGCACATGTAGCCTAACAGTCCTCTTTTTCCTTTGTACATAGACAACAACCTGTTTTGCACTTGTGGGGCCATAGGTTGAATCAATGCACTTACATTTACCTTCAATCTTAAAAACTAGGAAACTATGTAGTCTGTGACAATTCCTCAGTGTCCCTCCTCTCTGCTGAAATCCCACACTGCTACCGGTAAGTACAAACTGCAGCTGTAAGTCAAACTCCATTATCAAAGAGTAAATAGACTTAGGGGTACTTTACACGCTGCGACATCGCTAATGATTTATCGTCGGGGTCACGGTGTTTGTGATGCACATCCGGCGTCATTAGCGACATCGCAGTGTGTGACACGTACGAGTGACCTTCAACGATCGCGAAAGTGGTAAAAATCGTTGGTGTTGGAGAGGTCGTCCAAACACCAAATATCATTGTCTGGTGAGTAGCGATTCTGTTTGTCGTTCCTGCGGCATCACACATCGCTATGTGTGACACCGCAGGAGCGACGAACATCTCCTTACCTCCGTCCACCGGCAATGAGAAATGAAGGAGGTGGGCAACATGTTCCAGCTGCTCATCTCCGCCTCTCCTCTGCTATTGGACGGCTGCCATGTGACGTCACTGTGACGCCGCACAAACTGCCCCCTTAGAAAGGAGGCGGTCCACAGGCAACAGCGACGTCGTTCGGCAGGTAAGTACGTGTGACGGGTGTTAGCAATATTGTGCACCACGGGCAGCAATTTGCCCGTGACACACAACCGACGGTAGCGGGTATGCTTGCTAGCGATATTGGTACTGATATCGCAGCGTGTAAAGTACCCCTTAGACTTTTGAGTTGTTTTATGTATACAGTATCGGTCAAAAGTTTGGACACACCTGTTTATGCAATTGTTTCCTTGTTCCTACTGGAATGTGCACATTCTACATTCAGACTGAAGGTAGTAAAACTAAAAAGGAACAATAAGTAAAGAAACATGTGAAACAAACCAGAATTTGTGTTAAACCTTAGATTTCTTAAACTAAACCTTGTTTACTCTCATGAAAGTTGTACACACCCTTGGCAGCTTCATCAGGTGACATCACCTGTAATACCTTTACAACTGTCTTGAAGGCATTCCTATATATGTTGAGAACTTGTTGGATGCTTTGGCTTTATTCTGCTCTCCAACTCATCCCAAACCATTTCAATTGGGTTGAGGCCAGGTGATTATGGATACCATGTCATCTGACACAGAACTCTATCCCTCGCCTTCTTGGTCCCATAGACCTTCCATAGTTTTGGGTCATTATTCTGCTCTCCAACTCATCCCAAACCATTTCAATTGGGTTGAGGCCAGGTGATTATGGATACCATGTCATCCGACACAGAACTCTATCCCTCGCCTTCTTGGTCCCATAGACCTTCCATAGTTTTGGGTCATTGTCCTGTTGCAACACAGATGTTGGTCCCACTAAGTGACATATCTCAGTGATTTGTCAGAAAATATTTGAAGTTCCCTTTAAGAATAATCACTATAAAAAATTTGAAGTTATACCACGTACTGAAATTCAATTTTTCAATTATTGTCTGAGCAAATTAAACATAGAAGTTATATTGTTTGTAAACCTAACTGAAAGAATTGAATGCTTTTGGCTGGCATCTATTGGGTCTAACAACTGCTTTGCTTTGAACATATAAAAAAATCCTTTGTGAAGACATAATATAAAACTTCAGACCACAAAATATTTGCTTTGGCATTTACCATGCAGAATGCATCAATATCCCAAAACGTACATTATTTAAGCATAGCTCTGGTACCATAAAATTTTACAGCGCTGCACAGGAAGATTCATAACCACAATATAACAGAAGGCTGTGTTTTCACTCTGCTAAAGGAATAATTTAAATTAAAAATTTTGCATAATGCTTGTTTATTCCAGCAGTCATCATTGGATATCACATCTATTACTGCTTGGTGAAAGCTAAAAAATATATATTTGGCGAAAGATGTAAATCTAGTTTTATGTTTAGGTTGCGCACGGTTCAGTATGGTGTAAGGAGTCTTATATATTTATGATGCTTTAATAGCTTCTCTTTTTTACAGCGCACAACTCGGTGTGCAAAGAATTTAGGTTGCAAAAAATTCAGCGTTCTGTCCTCTCTGGAGAGAAATATTTATTCTTTTATACTGTAATATGTACTATTCCAATACTTAACTTGTTATACTATACTTTCCAGGAACCATGCTTTCAGCAGTAATGAACACAAAGGCATTATAATGAACAAAACATCAATAATGTCAGAAAAGTGTCAGATTCTGTCAACTTCAATTTAGAAATTGTTGAGTTATTATAGATGCCGTCATTGTTTCGTATTGAAAATGTCTGACTGTTCCCCTCCGGTCTTTGTTGATAGGGGTGCGTTGGGTGCTTCATGTCTACAACACATGACCACTGCACCCAATCCCTGGACTTAGCAGTTTCATGCCATCTATTTCCATTTCACCACTGAGTCAGGTGATTGTCTGCAGTGGTCATGATGTCACCATTGCAGTTATTCAACAAAAACCGTTGTGAAGCAGTGCTTTGGTGGTGCTTAAGCCAATTCTGACCTGCGCTTTGTAGTATTACTACCCACATGGCTGTGCCAGTGGTGATGGTAGTGTTTCTGCTCCAGCTAGCGGCTCCCACATTCTTAACCATAGTGTGTTATTTCCTTTTCAACTGCCCCTTTTATTGCTACTGACACATATTCTCTCTCTCTTTTTTTATCATATATTTCGTACAACAGTATTATTGACTTTTGACAATGTTTTCTATTCCAATCATTGAAATCTCGCCAAAAATGACGTAATG
Organism: Anomaloglossus baeobatrachus; assembly: GCF_048569485.1. Lineage (NCBI taxonomy): Eukaryota > Metazoa > Chordata > Amphibia > Anura > Aromobatidae > Anomaloglossus > Anomaloglossus baeobatrachus. The sequence goes on from NC_134354.1 coordinate 608,095,421, forward strand.
TACAATGCATGGTAGGTGGGTACATTTACAGAAAGCAAAATGTCATAGACGGTTGCAGTATAGGTGTGCCATCTATGGTTGTCAAATGGAAATAGAAAAACAGGTGTACAAAAAAAACTGACATGCGCAGAAAAATGTCTAATTTTTTTTTTTTTTTTTTTACAAATCCAACCATTTTTCCCCAGAAGTGACAAAATTAGAAATCATAGGTTGGTACATAGTTAAAAAGCCAGCACTAGTGGCAGGGCGCTGTATTAGTATATTGTGTATGGATGTCAAATTTGAACAGTAAAACAGATGGGCAAAAAAATCATTTGTGACACACACACTCTTTCTGAGCTATACAGTTACAGTAAAATGTTGGGAGATTCCGGAGTTTTTTTTTCAGTCTTAAAAAACAATTATTCCCTTTTTCAGAAAAATAATTGCACAAGAGATGAAAACACATCATCTAACACTGATTTTCAGATTTGCTTTTTCTTTAAAACTATTGTGCTGGTTTGCTGCTGCTTTGTACTGCATTAAGAATGAAGCAAAAATGTGTAATTGTGATTCAAACAGCAGGAAAGATGCTAGCTATACCATATCACTAATCAATCACAGTCTGGCTCCCCTGTTAGCACCTATCCTGCCTCTCTCTTCCACTATTAAGGGATCTCTGTAATGTCCCAGAGTACTTCTCTCATCTTCTTAAGTGCACATTACTGTCAGGAATATTTGTCCAATGTTTTTGGGCTTTCTCTTCCTATCTCTATTGCTGAACCCTGATTTCCTCTCACTATCCTGAATCACCCTAAAATGGCTGTTGCACATTTCCTACTTAGTCTCTCCTGATTGGCTGGGGTATGCAATTTGATGTAATAGATTACGGGAAAGCTCATGTGGTCGTGCATGAGATTATGACAACCTTCTGTTACTAAAGCAATCTTCTGTAATGTGTAAAAAGGTGGGGGACATTTTTTGGCGGTGATTTGCATGAAATGCATCAAATATTTTTCACATCATTGTATCACATCATTTTGATCATGTCTAGAAAATGGTTAGGCTATGTGCGCCGCTGGATTTGCGGTAACAGGTGGAGGACTCCAGTCAGGGGATGTGCGATGATAACTGGAGTCCTCCACCTGTTATCGCAAAAATGGCTGCGACTGAAGTGAGCTGTTCGAGATCAGCGGTGACTTCAGTCGGTGATGTGCGGTGACAGCTGAAGTCACCGCTGATCCCGCGCGGCTCACTTCACTTGCGGCCTGACCCTCACAGCAAGCAGTCATGTTCTATTTCCACTCGCTGTGATTGTCAGTTGTAGCAGAGCTGGATGCGTCGTGGGACCTTGTGTGGATTATGTCGGACCTAAAGGGGTGTTTTAGGGGTTAATAAAGTGGTGAAAGAGTAGGCTTTTTTGTGTTTTATTTCAAATAAAGGATTTTTTGGGTGATTGTGTTTATTTACTTTCACTTACAACTTAGTGATGAGGGGGTGTCTCATAGACGCCTGCCATCACTAAGCTAGCACTTAGTGTCAGCTATGGGATGTTGCCTTATTACCCCGATTGACACCACACTAAGGAAATCGGAGGAGCCGGGTAGAGTCCCGGGACTGTCGCATCTAATGGAAGCAGCAATTCTGGGTGGCTGCTGGCTGATTCTTTTATGCTGGGGACTCCCCATAATGTGGGGTTCCCCATCCTGAGAATACCAGCCCTCAGCCTTGTGGCTTTACCTTAGCTGGTATCAAAATTGGAGAGACCGCATGTCGTTTTTTTAATTACTTATTTATTTATTTTACTGCACGATATAGACCTGGCCACCGGCAGCTGTGATTGGTTGCAGTGAAACAGCTGTCACTCAGCGTTGTGGCGGGTCTGCCTGCATTCAATCACAACCACCGGTGTGCAGGGAATACGTGAATATGCTATGAGCCTAATGAGTGACCGGCTCTGAAAGATGAAAGAGCTGCCGCGGCAGCAGTGTGACAGCCGCCCGGTGATCGGTGAAGATGAAGCGTTTACCCCCACCCCTTTGCGCCTGATTCTGGTCCCCATAGACTTTATATGGGGAGCAGTATCTGGCCAAATAACAGCGATCAATCCCCGCTGACCCAGAGTCAAGTCAGAAAAACGCACCAAAACGCATGTTAAAATAACAGCTTGCATTTTTCATTGCAATTTTCCATACCTCATTGAATTCAAAGGGGGAAAAACACAGTGAAAAACGCCAAAAGAATTGACATGCCGCTTCTTTGTTGGCACCACAAAGACGCAGCCAAAAAAAAACTGCAATCTGCGGACAGCAAAAATGTAATCTCAAAGGCTATGTGCCCACGGGCGCTCGTACCTGCGGATGTATCCGCAGGTACGAGCGCATGTTTCTCGCAGCTGCCCGTCGGCGTCCGCAGCTATTTTTAGCTGCTAGATTACAGCGGAATAGCTGCAAGAAACATGCGGAAATTCATGCGGCATACCTGCGGACATCCCGGCCTCTATCTCCATAGCGGAGGGCCGGGACATCCGCAGGTAATTCCGCATGAATAATTGACATACAATTATACATGTGGATGCCTACATCCGCAGCATGGTCGGCAGCTGCACTTTCCGCAGCGTGGACACAGCACTTCCCATGTCCCATAGGATAACATGGGGAGTGCCTGTACATGCTAAAACCTGCGGATTTATCTCGAAAATCCAGAAAAATCCGCAGGTTTTCCGCGGCAAAATCCGCACAAACAGGCTCCCGTGGGCACATAGCCAAAGACTTTGCTGGGGAAGGAAATTCATGCAGTTTTGAGACCAAAACTGAACCCAAAAAATGTGCAAAAACGCAGAAAAAACTCAGCGTGCGCACATAGCCTAACATTGACATGCTGTTTCTTTTTCCTGCACTGAAAAGTGCAAGGAAAAAAGCACTTCAGAATTCTCATTGACTTTGCTGGGATAAGGATAGTCATGCAGATTTGCGCAAAAAACTGCACCAAAATTGAACCAAAAAAACGTATAAAAAAACCCAGAGCATGTGCACAGGGCCTAAGGCTCCGGGAATTTATGTGCATGTAATATAGAATACTGTGATGTTTGAACTCCTAGTGATCATTTTTACATTAATCTTTTGAAGTAGAAGTAAAGGTAACTAGAGTTGAGCGAGTATCGAAATATTCGTGTTCGCGATACCCATAACGAGCACTGGCATCCAGCAGAAAATTACTCGCATTTCCTAATCAGCAGACAATTACTCGCATATCCAATTGACTTGCACTTTACTCACTTTTCGGAACTAACATGTGAGTTTTACACAGTAGTCGTTATGAGTATCGTGAACACGAATATTTCGATACTTGCTCAACTCTGGAGGTAACATTACAGAAAAACCCACCTGTAAATTTCTAGAATTAGCCCCAGCAGAGTCCGGTATGTGATATTGCTGCAACCTGTACAAATAGAGATGCAGTAAGTGAAATGTGAATAGATTAGTCCTTCTCATTCCTGTAGACTAAGCTGGAAGTTTATTTGACAGAAAGCCTTCACTAACAGACAAGTTTAATTTAGAAGCTGTGGCTTAGATGATTGACGCATGAGACTCGGCAGACATATAATAAAATAGACGGCTGAGGGAGAACAAACAAAGCAAATGACTGCGGTCTACAGGTCTTAGTGGATGGAAGGTCACTCATAAGTGGGAGGTGTAAATTGAGGGAAGTTGAAGGTCAATCAAGGTTTTTCAGAGGCATTTCAGGCTGACAGGAATAGATCACATCTTGGCATTACATGTGGGAATCATGTCACATGTCAAGCCTGTGAGACGAAAAACAAATTTCAGGAATTACCTAAGATAACCACAATATGAAGGTATACAGATTCGTGGATGATGAATTCTACAGAAAGCATCTTAGTTGCTGAACATTTTCCATTGCAGAAGTACTGCTTCTGGCCGCTGCTTCTCGTAATACTCTGTGACAACCTGACACATGTGGGTCTAGGTTTATGCAACAGATGTACTGTATACATGTGACAACGAGATTTCTCCGAGTTGGATAACAAAGTGAAAATCTCCAGGAGCAGAGAAAATTGGGCTTCAAGGCTTTGTTGGATGTCATTGTGCATGAACACAATTTTTGTTGATGAGAACAAAAGGTTATAGCACTCAGCCTATTTTAGTTCAGTAAACTGTAAACATGGAAGTCTGTAAAACTGAAAAATAGATCTGAAGCGATTTACTTCATATGATTTGGAGCCGTTTCCCCATGAAATGTGGCAGCTTCAAAGGCTGGAGCTTTTATCTGGACTGAGGACTAGAAAAGCACAGAATGCAAACTGGCTGCTCAGTTGATCACAATGACAGCCGGTAGAAGACGAGGTGGATGACAGGAGGACGCTATGGGGAATATGTTAAATGTTCTGACATTTATTTTCTTTGATTTACTATTAGTACATTTTTGTAATTCAACTGGGCATGGTCGTTGTTTCTGCAAAGGAAAGACGTACTTACATCTCCTGAGTGAAACTTCTTTTTGTACTTCATCACTTTGTTGTAAAAGGAGTCTTACAAAGGGCCACCATCTGCCTGAAATTTGACTGGCCCTGATGGTGTAAATGAGTTCACTCAAATATTTCAGAATATGTACAATATCATTTTAGACTGATTTTGCCATGTTATTTGGAAGATTTAGAAGGCATCAGAAAAATAGAGCACCAGAAACCGTTTTGTAAAGATCGAGATAGGGATCGAGATAACACGATCTTGCATCTGATCACCGATATTGGGCTTTACAGTTATGGGATGGGGCGTGGGGGGGGGCTGTAAAATAAAGAATATAGTTAATTATAAATATTGTCATTATATTTACAGGTCCCGCGACGCATCCTGCAGACTCTGTCTCCTGCCGCATCAGCTTCCGAGTCCGATCATCGCTGTGTCCCCCGGTAACCACCGCTGACTAAAGGACCTTCCGTAAAGTCATAACTAGAGATGAGCGAACTGGTCCCGGTTCGGCTCGAGGTCGGTTCGCCGAACGGAGGTCCCGTTCGAGTTCGGTTCGTCGAACGTTCGACGAACCGAACTCGAACCGCATAGGAAACAATGGCAGGCATTCACAAACACATAAAAACACCTAGACAACACCCTCAAAGGTGTCCAAAAGGTGACAAACAACTCACAACACAACACAAACACATGGGAAAGTGACAAGGACATATACTCACACGAAAACAAAAGAGCAGGAAAAGGAAAAAGTGGAGGACACACAGATATAGGCATGGCACGCCCTTCTAAAATCATGTAAAACACCGCAAGGTGACTCCAAGCGGAGTCTCCCTTTTTTCCAAAAATTGGGCCCCACACACACCCACCCCTTCAGTGGCAGCACTTGTGCCCCAGTTGTACACTTCACAGCTAGATTTACATCAAGCACATTCAAAAATACGCCATAATTAACCGTCCCCAGGATGACACCAGGGTAGGTAGCAAAGTCTTTCCTGATCCCAGCTCTGTTCATCTTGGCTCCTTTTAAAAAACACAGCAAGCAAGGGTTACTCCAAGCGGAGTCTCCCTTTTTTCCAAAAATTGTGCCCCACACACACCCACCCCTTCAGTGGCAGCAGTTGTGCCCCAGTTGTACACTTCACAGCTAGATTTGCATCAAGCACATTCAAAAATACGCCATAATTAACCGTCCCCAGGATGACACCGGGGTAGGTAGCAAAGTCTTTCCTGATCCCAGCTCTGTGCATCTTGGATCATTTATAAAAAACACAGCAAGCAAGGGTTACTCCAAGCGGAGTCTCCCTTTTTTCCAAAAATTGGGCCCCACACACACCCACCCCTTCAGTGGCAGCAGTTGTGCCCCAGTTGTACACTTCACAGCTAGATTTGCATCAAGCCCATTCAAAAATACGCCATAATTAACCGTCCCCAGGATGACACCAGGGTAGGTAGCAAAGTCTTTCCTGATCCCAGCTCTGTTCATCTTGGCTCCTTTTAAAAAACACAGCAAGCAAGGGTTACTCCAAGCGGAGTCTCCCTTTTTTCCAAAAATTGGGCCCCACACACACCCACCCCTTCAGTGGCAGCAGTTGTGCCCCAGTTGTACACTTCACAGCTAGATTTGCATCAAGCACATTCAAAAATACGCCATAATTAACCGTCCCCAGGATGACACCGGGGTAGGTAGCAAAGTCTTTCCTGATCCCAGCTCTGTGCATCTTGGATCATTTATAAAAAACACAGCAAGCAAGGGTTACTCCAAGCGGAGTCTCCCTTTTTTCCAAAAATTGGGCCCCACACACACCCACCCCTTCAGTGGCAGCAGTTGTGCCCCAGTTGTACACTTCACAGCTAGATTTGCATCAAGCACATTCAAAAATATGCCATAATTAACCGTCCCCAGGATGACACCGGGGTAGGTAGCAAAGTCTTTCCTGATCCCAGCTCTGTGCATCTTGGATCATTTATAAAAAACACAGCAAGCAAGGGTTACTCCAAGCGGAGTCTCCCTTTTTTCCAAAAATTGGGCCCCACACACACCCACCCCTTCAGTGGCAGCAGTTGTGCCCCAGTTGTACACTTCACAGCTAGATTTGCATCAAGCACATTCAAAAATACGCCATAATTAACCGTCCCCAGGATGACACCAGGGTAGGTAGCAAAGTCTTTCCTGATCCCAGCTCTGTGCATCTTGGATCATTTATAAAAAACACAGCAAGCAAGGGTTACTCCAAGCGGAGTCTCCCTTTTTTCCAAAAATTAGGCCCCACACACACCCACCCCTTCAGTGGCAGCACTTGTGCCCTAGTTGCAAACAGGATGTTTTGATTTGCATCAAGACACATTCCAAATCCACAAGCATTTACTCTCCCCAGGATGACACAGGGGTAGTAAATTCCTTCTGGATCCATGACTTGTTCATTTTGATGAACGTCAGTCTGTCCACATTGTCACTGGACAGACGCGTGCGCTTATCTGTCAGCACACACCCAGCAGCACTGAAGACACGTTAAGAGACAACGCTGGCAGCTGGACATGACAAAATCTCCAAGGCGTAACTGGATAGCTCTGGCCATTTTTCTAGATTTGAAGCCCAAAATGAGCAAGGCTCCATTTGCAAAGTCATGGCATCGATGTTCATTTGAAGATACTCCTGTATCATCCTCTCCAGCCGATGACTATGTGTCAGACTTGTTGTCTCTGATGGCCTTGCAAAGGAGGGTCTAAAAAAATTATGAAAAGATTCCATAAAATTGCTGTTACCAGCACCAGATACGGTGCCACTGGTACGGGTAGACTGTTGAAGATGACGAGACCGTCCCATGTTTGTCAAGTTACAACTGGGAGAATCACTCCCTGCATCTGCACGGTTGTTTGGTGGAAAAGCCGAGCTAAGATCGAGTAACAGCTTCTGCTGATACTCCTGCATACGTGCGTCCCTTTCTATGGCTGGAATTATGTCACAAAATTTGGACTTGTACCGGGGATCTAATAGTGTGGCAATTCAGTAGTCATCATCACTTCTAATTTTGACAATACGAGGGTCATGTTGGAGGTAGTGCAACAAGAAGGCACTCATGTGTCTTGCGCAACCATGCGGACCAAGTCCACGCTGTGTTTGTGGCATAGAGGTGCTAACCGTTCTTTCTTCCTCTGACATCTCCCCCCAACCTCTTTCAACAGAAATTTGACCAAGGTCTCCCTCATCCGCTGAGTCTTCCATGTCCATGGACAGTTCATCCTCCATTTCTTCATGTTCTCCTGCACCTTCCTCAACATTTAGCCTGCTACCATGCGCCCTTGTTGATCCCTGTCCCCCATGGTCCCATGCCTGCCGCGTTGGTGATGATGAACGTCTGGACCCTGGTGATGTTGTTGTCCCTTGCGCATATGAATCCTCCTGTAGTTCCTCCCCTTCCTGTTGTCCCACCCCCTGACCCCGAATAGTGTTTAGCGTGTGCTCCAGCATGTAAATGACTGGAATTGTCATGCTGATAATGGCATTGTCAGCGCTAAACATATTCGTCGCCATGTCGAAACTGTGCAGAAGGGTGCATAGGTCCTTGATCTGAGACCACTCCATCAGGGTGATCTGCCCCACCTCTGCATCTCGTTGGCCCAGGCTATACGTCATGACGTATTGCACCAGGGCTCGGCAGTGCTGCCACAGTCGCTGTAACATGTGGAGAGTTGAATTCCAGCGTGTCGCCACATCGCATTTCAGGCGATGAACCGGCAGGCCGAAAGACTTCTGGAGCGATGCAAGTCGCTCAGCTGCGGCGCTTGAACGGCGGAAGTGAGCAGACATTTTCGTGCCCTGTTCAGAAGGCCATCTAGGCCGGGATAGTGTGTTAAGAATTGCTGGACAACAATGTTCAACACGTGAGCCATACAAGGCACGTGTGTCACCTTGCCCAGGCGAAGGGCCGCACCCAGGTCTGCAGCATTGTCGCACACGGCCTTACCAGGCTGCAGGTTGAGCGGAGACAACCATTTATTAAACTCGGACCGCAGAGCTGACAACAACTCCTCAGCTGTGTGACTCTTATTCCCAAGACATGTCAAGCTAAAGACCGCCTGATGCCGTTGCGCTCTGCTGCCAGCATAGTAATGAGGCGTGCGTGATTCCTTCTGCGCAGTGAGAACGCTGGTGGCCTCACCAGGCAGGCTTGGGGCGGAGGTGGAGGACCCAGATGAGGTGGAGGAGGCAGAAGCAGTGGCGGAACTTGGACAGACAGAGGATTGACACACAAGTCGTGGGGACGGCAAGACTTGTGCAGCAGACCCTTCACCATCTATCACCATAGTTACCCAGTGCCCAGTCAGCGACATGTAACGTCCCTGTCCATGCTTACTGGTCCAAGTATCGGTGGTGAAATGCACCCGTTCACACACAGAGTTTCTCAAGGAAGCGGTGATGTTATGTGCGACATGCTGGTGTAGCGCGGGCACACCTTTCTTAGAGAAGTAGTGGCGACTAGGCATCTGGTACTGGGGCACAGCGACAGACATAAGGTCTCTAAAATCCTGTGTGTCCACTAGGCGGAAAGGCAGCATTTCGGTAGCCAAGAGCTTACAGAGGGATAGAGTCAACCTCTTAGCTTTGTCATGGGTCGCAGGAAGTGGCCTTTTATTTGACCACATCTGAGGGACAGAGATCTGGCTGCTGTGTGTAGACGGTGTTCAGTAGGGTGTCCCTGGAAAAATGCAGGTTTGTGAGGAAAGTGCAGGCGGAGACCTGATGTTGCCTTCATCCAACGTTGGTGCTATCGATGTCTGAGAGAGCTGTACACACTCACTTGTTTCCCCTTCCAAACCAACTGACGACCTACCAAGCAAACTGCCTGTTGCGGTTACAGTGGTGGAAGTTGTGCGTGGAAAAACAGGTGTGACAGCTGTCCCCACAGTCCTAGAAGATGAAGAGCGCGCGGATGCACTGGAAGGGGCAGGCGGTGGATGGTTCGCTCCGCTAGGCCGCATTGCAGCAAGGTGAGCTTCCCACCGGGACATATGATATTTATTCATGTGATGATTCATGGAAGAAGTTGTCAAACTGCTGAGGTTTTGACCTCTACTAATAGAACCATGACAAATTTTACAGATCACATAATTTGGGCGATCTTTTGCTATGTCAAAAAAGGACCAGGCTAGGCAAGGCTTAGAGGGCATGCGACCTGTTGATCCACCCCGACTAGTGCTCAGAGGCAGAGTGGTGGCTGAGGATGCAGTTGTAGACGTGCTACCAGTGCTCCGACTCTGTCCAGGAAGGTGCAAGGTAACTTCGTCCTCAGTTGCATCCTCCTCCACCACCTCTGTTGACCTCCTCGAGTGCCTGACTGTGGGTTGACAGTAGGTGGGATCTAGAACTTCATCATCAATTGTTGTGTTTGCACTCCCCTCCCCCTCAGACCGAGCCTCTTCTTGCCCTGACCGAATATTTAAGTTGTCATCCCAATCGGGTATCTGCGTCTCATCTTCATCAGTATGTTCCTCATTGTCTATAACCACAGGTGTTACAGTTTGTGACAAAGGGTCAACATTATGCTCAGAAACTTGGTCCTCACGGCCTGAATCAGAGTCACAAAGGTTCTGGGCATCACTGCAGACCATTTCATGTTCTGTACTCACTGTAGCTTGGGAGCAGACCTCTGATTCCCTGGCTATAGTGTGACTGAACAGCTCTGCAGACTCAGCCATCTCAGTTCCACCATACTGTGCAGGGCTGATGGAGACTTCAGAGCTGGGAGAAAGCAAGTTTGATTGGGATGACAACTCAGAGGACTGGTGTTTTTTGGATGCGGTACTTGAAGTGGCTGAGAGGGCACTTGTTGGACCACTTGAGATCCATTCAAGCATTTTCCTTTTTTGGCCATCATCTACCTTTGTTCCTGTTGTTCGTGTCCGTAAAAAAGGGAGCACATCGGATTGTCCACGGTAAAGGCTACTTTACACACTGCGATATCGGTCTCGATATCGCTAGTGTGGGTAGCCGCCCCCATCTGTTGCGCGACACGGGCAAATCGCTGCCCGTGCCGCACAACATCGCCCAGAGCCGTCACACATACATACCTGTCAGGCGACGTCGCTGTGACGGGCGAACCGCCTCCTTTCTAAGGGGGCGGTCCGTGCGGCGTCACAGCGACGTCACTGAACCGCCGCCCAATAGCAGCGGAGGGGCGGAGCTGAGCGGGACGTAACATCCCGCCCACCTCCTTCCTTCCTCATAGCGGCCGGGAGGCAGGTAAGGGGAGCTTCCTCGTTCCTGCGGCGTCACACGCAGCGATGTGTGCTGCCGCAGGAACCAGGAACAACCTCGTTACTGCTGCAGTAACGAGATTTGAGAATGGACCCCCGTGTCGCCGATTAGCGATTTTGCACGTTTTTGCAACGATGCAAAATCGCTTATCGGTGTCACACGCAACGGCATCGCTAATGCGGCCGGATGTGCGTCACAAATTCCGTGACCCCAACGACTCCGCATTAGCGATGTCGCAGCGTGTAAAGCCCGCTTTAGTAGTAGACATCTTACTGTTGCTGGTAGATGGTCTATCTTCAGCAGATGATAATGGAGCTTTGGCACCTTCCCCACGGACAAAACCTTTTTTTCCTTTTCCACCACGCCTCTTCCCCTTTCCACCAGCATCTGTCATTTTGCCACTCATGTTGATTGCGACAAAATTGTGCACTGAAAATGTGGTAGTAAAAATTGAGAGGTGGTGTAGATTGCAGCGGTGGTCTAGCTTTATTAACAGCAGAATAATAAAGAATAAATATCCCTGACAATGCAACTACGGCCCTTAAACTGGCAGCATAAATTGCTAGTATAATGGATTAGTAACTATGAGTTGGAGTGTGCAATGCAGGCAGACGTGCTGCAAATATCTTTGCACTAGTGGGACTAGACAAAAGTCCAATAGCCACGTTTAGGATGCCACTAGGTACACTGAGTGTTTGCTAGTATAATGGCTTAGTTATAATGAGTTGGAGTGTGCAATGCAGGCAGACGTGCTGCAAATATCTTTGCACTAGTGGGACTAGACAAAAGTCCAATAGCCACGTTTAGGATGACACTAGGTACACTGAGTGTTTGCTAGTATAATGGCTTAGTTATAATGAGTTGGAGTGTGCAATGCAGGCAGACATGCTGCAAATATCTTTGCACTAGTGGGACTAGACAAAAGTCCAATAGCCACGTTTAGGATGCCACTAGGTACACTGAGTGTTTGCTAGTATAATGGCTTAGTTATAATGAGTTGGAGTGTGCAATGCAGGCAGACGTGCTGCAAATATCTTTGCACTAGTGGGACTAGACAAAAGTCCAATAGCCACGTTTAGGATGCCACTAGGTACACTGAGTGTTTGCTAGTATAATGGCTTAGTTATAATGAGTTGGAGTGTGCAATGCAGGCAGACGTGCTGCAAATATCTTTGCACTAGTGGGACTAGACAAAAGTCCAATAGCCACGTTTAGGATGCCACTAGGTACACTGAGTGTTTGCTAGTATAATGGCTTAGTTATAATGAGTTGGAGTGTGCAATGCAGGCAGACGTGCTGCAAATATCTTTGCACTAGTGGGACAAGACAAAAGTCCAATAGCCACGTTTAGGATGCCACTAGGTACACTCAGTGTTTGCTAGTATAATGGCTTAGTTATAAGGAGTTGGAGTGTGCAATGCAGGCAGACGTGCTGCAAATATCTTTGCACTAGTGGGACGATACAAAAGTCCAATAGCCACGTTTAGGATGCCACTAGGTACACTCAGTGTTTGCTAGTATAATGGCTTAGTTATAATGAGTTGGAGTGTGCAGAGGACAGGAGGGTACAGTGCCAGGATTGTGGGGCTCTGGGTAGAGGAATGGAAGGCTGCCTTTCTATTCCCTCCTAATGGGGAAATGCAGCGACGAAATCCCTGACCTTAGCTACACAGACGCTGTCTCTGTTTTCAGGACCTGTCACCTATGGCTCTGACCCTGCCGGTACGAGCCCTTAAAAGGACTGATAGAAAGTGCTCTCCCTAAGCTGTCTAGCGCTGTGTATGGAGCGTATACAGCAGTATCGGCGATAGGACAAAGGACGGAGCTGCCCCAGTGATGTCTGACACCAAGGACGCAGAAGAGATAATGGCGTCCGGACGGGCAGATACTCGTTTTTATAATGCAGGGACATGTGACATGGACATCCTATCACACATGCCGTTGCTTCTCTGGCTAAAAGTCCACTTAGCTGTGTGTGTGTCTGGGATTGGCTGCCATAATGGCCCTCCCCACTACACGCGCGCGCTTAGGGAAGGAAGACAAGGAAAAAAAAAAAAACCAGCAGTGATCTGAAGGCGCTGTTCACACACACTATACACTGAAATTTCATAATAGTGTGAGTCACAGAGTGACTTACACTATTACAGCGGAAAGCCAGCTAGGAATTAGCTGTTTTTTTGCTGCTAGAACCATTATCGAACGTTTCTAGAACTATCGAGCTTTTGCAAAAAGCTCGAGTTCTAGTTCGATCTAGAACAGGCCCCAAAATCACTCGAGCCTAGAACTGGAGAACCTCGAACCTAGAACCGCGCTCAACTCTAGTCATAACCATGTGACCAGTCAGATGTGAATTTTGTATTACCTCGTTGATTACAGACTGGTCACATGGCTATGACATCATGCAAGGTCCTGTAGTGTCGGTAGATCGAGATGGGTGAGCATGCTCGCCAGTACTCGCCTGAGCATCTCAGTACGGGCGCATTTCCATTTGCGTACCGCTTCCAATGTGGAAGAATCGGAAGCAATATGATAATGACCTTTTGCTGCGGTGTCAGCCGAGGGTGATGCGACTGTGATACGATCTTGTGATCGCATCACAGGAACAGAGAAGATGGAGGGAGGACTTTCTCCCCATCTCCTCCGTTGTCTGTCTCTGCGTTCACCGCACTTCAGTCGCATAACATTTGAGTGCAGTGCGATTTTACACATACGTGAGCTGAGACTCTGTGCAAATCGCAGCATGCTGCGATTGTACCGAGAGCCCGATTCGTGTGGAAAAAAAAACGGAACAGATGAAACTGTCTCATTGATTAACACTGTTGCGAGTGCAATCCGATTTCTTATGAGTGTCAGGGTACTACATCTAACCCCGGATTCCTGGAAGACCAGTGCTGGTAAAACACCACAAACACACACATCCATGCCCTTTTTCCCAGACTGGGTGACAAGCTAGAGATGGAATTGATGGATGGCCACCTATTATCCAATCCACTAGTTAGAAACCAGGGAGGAGGAGGGGCTAGTCAGTGGAGTGTACACACGACAGACATCTTGTCAGATAATAAGTCAGACAAAGTCAGTCAGAAGTCAGTACACAGACGGAAAGTGTAAAGTGACTAACTGAGAAAAAGGAGTACAGTTGCTGGGAGAGTATGTGTCACTACTCACGGGACTGAGCACAAGTGGGGCACAGGTCCCTAGTTTAGGAGAACACTACAAGCTCACCTGATAAATACCTGCCCATTGAGGGGACCATCAAGGACCTCAACGACGTTAGTGGTTAGGGCACAGCAGCAAAGAGGGAACCTGGGAACGAGGACAGAGGTCCCATCCAAGAGAGGTTCAAGCTGCCTGCCATATGGGCCAAGACAGTGACAACAGGAAGGGACCCCTAAAATGCTCCAGGCCACGGGGACCCACCAACTACAAACGGGTGCAAGGAAGTAAAGCTCAGCAGGTAACTACACCGGCACTGGAACAAAGGGAATACCAGATTGGTAAACACCAGCACTAGCCGGGTTGCAGCAAATCCAAACCAGTGAGTAAAGTACAAGATAAACCGCAACCCCTGTGTTGTCTGAATTCTTCCTGCACCTCTGCATCAGTATACTACTACTACCATCTCATCCTACCCTGGTTCATAGCTCTAATTGTGGAGAGCCATCACATCTAGGCTGCCTAATACCACCAGCCCCAGCAGTGAGAGACTTTGCAGCGGCAGCTTTCCCCATATAGCCGCATACCACAAATGACGTCACGAAAAACACTTTATTTTTATTTTTCCCTTGTACATACTCCTCTTTCAGGCGACCCCCAGGGTCACGGAACCGGGCAATGGCCACCCAGTGAAATATTCCAGTAATATACAGCCCGGGACCGAGTACTCCAAAGCCCTGGGTTGGCTCACCTCTATGGGCTTAAAGTGTTGTCTGAGATAGGTAATAAGGCTATGTGCCCACGTGGCATTTTTTTTGCGTTTTTTCATGTATTTTTCCTTGCTTTTTTAATCAATAAAAGCAAAGAAAAAGCATCCAGGCAAAGTCTATGAGAATCCTGACTTGCTGTTCACGCGCTGCTTCTTTTTTTCTTGCAGATTTTGTTGCTGAAAAAATAAGCAGCATGTCAATTGTTTCTACATTTATTTCCTGCGTTTCTATAATCCCCTACAGTACTTTATCACTACAGGTGATTATAGCACAGCACTATGCCTCACACACCATGCATACAGCATGGTGTGCGAGGCTCTCCGTAGCTCATTAACCCGGGGTCGTCATGGTGATAAACTGGAGTTACTATGGCAGTGATCAGGTTCCTGTGATCGCATTCCAGGGAACCAATCGCCAGGGAGAAGTAAGAGATCCCTCTTCCTGCCTTCTGAATTCTGTCATCGCACTGATCGTAGCATTCAGGGGATTAAACTGTGGGGAAAAAATTAAAGCAAAAACCTCCTAAAATTCCAATTCTTTATTATTTTCAGTGTTAAAAAGGGAGAAATCCCAACATCGGATTTATAAAATAGATATCCAAAAGTACAGGGGAGGGGCCTGACCCTTAATTCGCCCTAAAACTCGCCCCTTCCTTGCCGCGGAGGTTGGCACCCTAAAGGCCTGCGCATTTGGCGCCCCCGCTCAACGAAGACTATCCCTCCGGGCCCTAAATAACCCAAACAGATGAGATGATAGTAATACAAGGAATAAATAAATTTATTACTATTTTTCATTAATTTAATTGTCGGACTATGTGTGTGTGTAAAGGGACATATCATTCCATTATTTTGATGTCAGAAACGCATGCGTTTATGTAGTCCAAAATGCATGTTTTCTGCAGCTAAAAAGCAGGTAAAACGCTGGAATTTTGATGTTTCTTGCTTTTTGCAACTTCTCATTGATTTCAATGTTAGCAAAACGCACCCCAAATGACAAAAACAATTGACATGCTGCTTCTTTGAATGCTGAGTTTTTGCCCAAAATTATGCAAATTAAACACAGCGTTTTGAACTTCAAAGTGAGAACAAGAAATCCCAATTTCCCATAGACTTTGCTGGACAATCAAAATGCATGCCTTTTGGCATGAAAACGCTGCAGTTCAAAATGCTGCGGCAACGCAGGTAAAAACGCAAAGTGCGGACATAGCCTTAACGTGCACTTTAGCGCTTTTACTTGCTTTTTTTCTCCCATCCATTTGAATAGGTGAAAAGCACTGCAAATGCGCAGAAAGAATTGACATGCGACGTCTTTGCAAAAACTGCACAGAGCTCAAACCAAGTGGGGGAAAAGGAGCCAGCATGTGTCGGAGATTTCAGAAATCTCATTTATTTTGCAGGTACTGTAAAACACAGTGCACTTTACACACCAAATTCAAAGTGTACACAACACCAAAAAAACACCCCCTGGAAACACACACTTAGGCGGGCTTTGCACGTTGCGATATTGCAAGCCGATGCTGCGATGTCGCACGCGATAGTCCCCGCCCCCGTCGCAGGTACAATATCTTGTGAAAGCTGGCGTAGCGAAAATTATCGCTACGCCGGCTTCACATGCACTCACCTGCCCTGCGACCGTCGCTCTGGCCGGCGACCCGCCTCCTTATTAAGGGAACGGGTCGTGCGGCGTCACTGCGACGTCACACGGCAGGTGGCCAATAGGAGCGGAGGGGCGGAGATGAGCAGGATGTAAACATCCCGCCCACCTCCTTCCTTCCGCATAACCTACGGAAGCCGCGGAGACGCCGGTAGGAGATGTTCCTCGCTCCTGCGACTTCATACACAGCGATGTGTGCTGCCGCAGGAACGAGGAACAACATCGGACCATCGCGTCAGCGTAATTATGGATTACGCCGACGCTGCACCGATGATACGACAATTTTGCGCTCGTTAATCGTATCATCTAGGCTTTACACACTGCGATGTCGCATTCGACGCCGGATGTGTGTCACTTTCAATTTGACCCCACCGACATCGCACCTGCGATGTCTTAGGCTATGTGCGCACGTTGCGTCGGAGTACCTGCAGTTTATTCTGCACGTTTTCCTTCCCTTGGTTTTTGACCAAATGGCTTTTGGCCATTTTTTAGCGCTAAAAACGCATGCGTATTTACCGCGTTTTTAGTGCGTTTTCAGCGCTTTTTACCTGCGTTTTCACCTGCGTTTCTGCAGATGCGTTTTGTAGATCAAGACACTGAGAAATAAAGTTGGAATAGTCAAAAAGAATGAAAAAAGAGAAAAAAAGGATAAAATTAACTTTAAATAAAAATATATGGAACATTATCAATTTTAATGAAATAATAGCGGTTATGCACATTTTAACAGAAAAATAGGTAAAGTTTAATATTTTTTATCATTTAAATTTTCGGTTTTTGTTTGTGTGTAAAGGAACATTATAACCCTTTAATTTTATGCCAGAAAAGCATGCGTTTTTAAAGCCAAAAACGCAATGGAAAAGCAGGTAAAAAGCATGAAAAACGCAGGAAAGTTGATTTTGGTTGCGTTTTGCCATTTCTCATTGACTCCAATGTTAAGGAAACGCTGCAGAAATGGCAAAAACAACTGACATGCTGCTTCTTTTTCAGCATGGTTTTTGACCACAAATATGCAAATTAAACGCTGCTGAACAAAAAGCAAAGTGCAGACAGGATTTCTGCTTTTCCCATAGACTTTGCTGGAAATCAAAAACGCATGCGTTTTAGCGCAAAAACGCTGCAGCCAAAAACGCTGCAGAAACGCGGAAAAAAACGCAACGTGCGAACATAGCCTTAGTGTGCAAAGCCTGCCTAAGGCTATGTTCGCACGTTGCGTTTTTTACCGCGTTTCTGCAGCGTTTTTGGCAGCAGCGTTTTTGCGCAAAAACGCATGCGTTTTTGATTTCCAGCAAAGTCTATGGGAAAAGCAGAAATCCTGTCTGCACTTTGCTTTTTTTTCTGCAGCGTTTAATTTGCATATTTGTGGTCAAAAACCATGCTGAAAAAGAAGCAGCATGTCAGTTGTTTTTGCCATTTCTGCAGCGTTTCCTTAACATTGGAGTCAATGAGAAATGGCAAACAGCAACCAAAATCACAATTCCTGCGTTTTTCATGCTTTTTACCTGCTTTTCAACTGTGTTTTTGGCTCCAAAAACGCATGCTTTTCTGGCCAAAAATTAATGGGTTCTAATGTTCCTTTACACACACACAATAACCGAAAATTTAAATGTAAAAAAATAATAAACTTTAGCTATTTTTCTGTTAAAATGTGCATAACCACTATTATTACATTAAAATTGATAATTTCACATATAATTTTATTAAAAGTTAATTTTATACTTTTTTTCTCTTTTTTCATTCTTTTTGACTAATTCAACTTTATTTCTCAGTGTCTTGATCTCAAAAACGCATCTGCAGAAACGCAGGTGAAAACGCAGGTAAAAAGCGCTAAAAACGCACTAAAAACGCGGTAAAAACGCATGCGTTTTTAGCGCTAAAAAATGGCCAAAAGCCATTTGGTCAAAAACCAAGGGAAGGAAAACGTGCAGAATAAACTGCAGGTACTCCGACGCAACGTGCGCACATAGCCTTAGGGTATGACCGCATTTTGTGTTTCCACCTGAGTTTCAGCTGCTTTTTAGGTCCATTTTGAACTGCAGCGTTTTCATGCCAAAAGGCATGCGTTTTGCTGTTCCATAATAGTCTATGGAAAATGTAGATTTCTAGACCGCACTTTGCATTTTAAAATGCTGCGTTTAATTTGCATAGCAAAACACATCTGTCAAAACGCAAGGGGAAAAGCATGTAAATAGCGCTGAAAACGCATCTAAAACGTGGTAAATACGCATGCGTTTTTAGCGCTAAATTTCTGAAAAAGGCAACTTTGGCTAAATCAATTAATTCCAAAATGTGCGTTTAGAAATGCAACTAGGACGACGCAAAGTGCGGTCATACCCTTTGTGCTCATTCATAAGTCAGTTTTTCACGTACATGCGCTATCTGTTTTTTTTTCTCAATGACACTATGCGGCTGTTCATATGTCAGATTCCCTCCCCCCCCTCCCCACAAAGCCTCACATTGAGTGGTCCGTGCAAAGTCATAGAGACTCTGATCAAACACAGCAATACAAGTTTATGGGTCAGTGAAAAATCAGACAGCATTCAGATGCCATCCATGTGTTGTCCATTTTTGATTATAAATGATGAGAGAAAGTGGGGAACAGTTTTGTTTTCCTCACCAGTGAAAAAAACTTATGACAATCTGAGCAATCTCTGATGAGAATCTGATAACGCTCTGATGAAAATCCCCTATGAAACCTGGTGTGTTTTTCTAGTTTGTGTTTGTCAATTAAACTTGTCTGAATGAGGCCTTGTCATTTACGGGAAAATACTTAGTGTAGAAATGCCAGCAGAGTGTTCTTTGTCATTGTTAGTGATGTCCCTAAAGAAATCCTCAGGTGTCTGTGTAAATAGATTTCGATTCTGAAAACTTGAATCATGTAAGATCACCTAATTGATGATAAAACCAATATGCAAATCAACCACATTGTGTACTAGTAACAATAGTTACTGAAGTTTTGATTACAAACATGAATAAAAAAGTACTTCAATAAAACATAAGGGGATCAACAATTCTGACCCAGGGTTTCGCCCACAATTTCAGCTTCTTCCAGGGCATGATCAGTGTGTACACACTCATTGATGTAAATATATGATGCTGTTAATACAATTTGCATAACCATTATAGTCCTCACCTGGAATCTAAGTCAGGAAATATAATTAATAACAAAAAAATAAAAATCAGTGATTAATTACAATAATATGCAGGAAAAAAAGCCGTAAATATGAACATGCCCAAAAGAGCATAAAAAACAATGAAACAAATGGGCTTATTGATCAGCGTTACCCTGAGGTGGCTCAATATGTTTTTACTGAGGTGCTTTTTCATTCATGATTGTGAGTATACCTTAATGCATTTTGGGGGGTTTCCTTGAGGATTTGCACTATAATTTTTTACATCAGCCAGACGTTCTCTGCTTACTTGATTACTATGACTAAGGCGGGCATTGCACACTACGACATCGCAGGCCGATGCTGCGATGCCGAGTGCGATAGTGCCCGCCCCCGTCGCAGCAGCGATATGTGGTGATAGCTGGCGTAGCGAAAATTATCGCTACGCCAGCTTCACACACACACTAACCTGCCGTGCGACGTCCCTGTGGCCGGCGACCCGCCTCCTTGTTAAGGGGGCGGGTCGTGCGGCGTCACTGCAACGTCACATGGCAGGTGGCCAATCGGAGCGGAGGGGCGGAGATGAGCAGGATGTAAACATCCTGCCCACCTCCTTCCTTCCGCATATCCTAGGGAAGCCGCAGTGACGCCGGTAGGAGATGTTCCTCGCTCCTGCGGCTTCACACACAGCGATGTGTTCTGCCGCAGGAGCGAGGAACGACATCGGACTGTCGCGTCAGCGTCATTATGGATTACGCCGACGCTGCACCGATGATACGATTATGACGCTTTTGCGCTCGTTAATCGTATCATCGAGCCTTTACACACTACGATGTCGCATGCGATGCCGGAAGTGCGTCATTTTCAATTTGACCCCACCGACATCGCACCTGCGATGTCGTAGTGTGCAAATCCCGCCTAAGGGCAGTTTGCTAGAAAAAAAGTCAGAGGGGAAGGTGATTTTATTAGCTATGGATTCTATTGCTTGTCTGTTTTAATGGACGTTAAATAAAGTACCTTTTATTTTACCTCCGTATGGACGTGCTTCTCTACTTTTGTTTGTTATGGATAAAAAAAGCATTTAAATTAAAACATATGGTGATCAGCAATTTCGGCTTCTGTACACACCCATTGACTTAAATACAAGATGATGTTAATACAATTTGCATAACTAATATAGTCCCCATATGGAATCTAAGTCAGGAAGTATAATTGCCCCCCCCCAAAGAAATGTTAATGGAAAAAGTCAGTGATTATTTACAATAATCTACAAGAAAACAAAGCTGTTAATATGAACATGTCCATAAGAGCATAAAAATAAATAAAACAAATGGGCTTATTGATCAGCATAAAGCTACATTCACACGACTGGCCCGTTTTTGCGGTCCATAAAAACGGTACTGTTTTTTCACGTGTGGCATCTGTGTGACATCCGTTCCATATACGGGCTGTGTGTCATCAGTGTGTCATCTGTGTGTCATCCGTGTGCCTTCCATGTTTTGTGCAGACCACAAAACATGGAAGCAGCTAGATAGATAATTAGATGGATAGATAGATATAGATAGATAGAGGGATGGATGGATGGATGGATAGAGAGATGGATGGATGGATAGAGAGATGAATGGATGGATAGAGAGATGGATGGATAGAGAGATAGATGATAGAGAGATAGATGGATAGAGGGATAGATAGATACATAGATAGATAGAGGGATAGATAGAGGGATAGATATATCGATAGATATAGGAATTAATTAATGAATGAATGAATGAATAGAGGGATAGATAGATAATAGATGAGAAAGACATATATAATGTTCCTCCCCTGCATTTTGTAATCTTACACCCTTTAGTGCCTTTCATGTGGAACTAAAGGGTGCTTAGCCTTGTATTTAGCCAAAAAATAAATTAATAATAAAAAATAGACGTGGAGTCCCCCCTATTTTTTGTAGCCAGCTCGGTTAAAGCAGACGGCTGCAGCCTGCAAACAACAGCTGGCAGCTTCACCTTGACTGGTAATCCAAAACAGAGGGAACCCCATGCTGTTATTTTAAATTAAATAAATAATTTTAAAAAAAAAAAAAAATGGGGGGGTCCCCCCTAACTTGGATCACCAGCCAAGGTAAAGCGGACAGCTGTGGTCTGGTATTCTCAGACTGGGGAGGTCCGCGGGTCTTGGACCCTCACTAGCCTAAGAATAGCAGGCTGCAGCCATCCCAGAAGTGGCGCATCTATTAGATGCGCCAATCCTGGAGCTTTGTCCCAGCTTATCCCGATGCCCTGGTGCGGTGGCAAACAGGGTAATATATGGAGTTGATACCAGATGTGTAATGTCACCTGGCATCAAGCCCTGGGGTTAGAGATGTCACGGCGTCTATCAGATACCTGACATCCCTAACCCAGTCAGTAATAAAAAAAATAGATGATAAACAAATTTTTATTTGAAAAAACACTCCCCAACACATTCCCTCTTTCACTAAAGGCCACTTTACACGCTGCGATATCGGTACCGATATCGCTAGCGTGCATTCCCGCTCCCATTGGTTGTGCGACATGGGCAAATCACTGCCCGTGGCGCACAACATCGCCCAGACCTGTCACACATACTTACCTTCCCTGCGATGTCGCTGTGACTGGCGAACCGCCTCCTTTCTAAGGGGGCGGTTCGTTCAGCATCACAGCGACGTCACAGCAGCGTCACTGAACCGCCGCCCAAATAGAAGCGGAGGGGCGGAGATGAGCGGGACGTAACATCCCGCCCACCTTCTTCCTTCCGCATTGTGGCCGGGAGGCAGGTAAGGTGAGGTTCATCGTTCCTGCGGTGTCACACGGAGCGATGTATGCTGCCGCAGGAACGAGGAACAACTTCGTTATGCAGGAGTAACAATATTTGAGAATTGACCCCCATGTCACCGATGAGCGATTTTGCACGTTTTTGCGACGATGCAAAATCGCTCATAGGTGTCACACGCCACTGTATCGCTAATTCGGCCGGATATGCGTCACAAATTCCGTGACCCCAACGACTTCACATTAGCAATGTCGTAGCGTGTAAAGCCTGCTTAAGTTATTGAAAAGAAAAAACAAATCCGGGTGCGGCATAATCCATTAAGGGGGTCCCACGATGATCCATTCTCACTGTCCCAGTCAATGAAGAACAGAATGTTCCCCATTGACTGGGAGTGCAGTTCACTAACATGAGCTAACATCAATAGGTCAGCCCAGGTCACTGCAGGAAGTTAGCAAGGTACATTACCTGCGGTGATGGAAGCCGCTGCACTCTTGACGTCAGTGCTGGTTACTGACTTCTATGCCCGCCGCATTCTCAGATCACTGCTCGCATGCTAGTCACAGTCTCGGGCCGCCCGCGTGAGGTGATGTGAGAACACGGCGGTCAGTGATGAGCACTGACGTCAGGAGTGCAGGACTTCATCACCACAAGTAATGAACTTTACTAACCTCCTGACAGCAACGCTCATCATCCCCGCCGCTGCTCGCACTGCAGTTCCGGCATATGCTGACATTGCAGGGCGGGCATATGCTGACACTGCAGTGCGGGCATATGCTAACATTGCAGTGCGGGAATATGCTGACACTGCAGTGGGGCATATGCTAACAATACAGTGCGGGCAGCCACGGGGCTGGCGGGGGAGTGGGACACAGACTGCAGGTGTGACGCCCTGGCAAAACCAGGTAGTCACAGAAAGAATTAATCCACCGTGATACCTCTAGAAGCGACCCTATTGGCCCGGTTCTGAGTACCCCCTATCCCTGAGCGACACATTTTGGCATCACGAACAGGATTCTTACCCCATCTGTGACCTGGATGACGTGCGCCTTGTAATCCATGAACTGTTTGAAAAATTTTGACCTGCCGCCATCTTGCTCGCCATTTTTGGCGCCAAAACAACAGCACCATCTTCTTCTTCCCCGAAAACGGCGCAAAGCTGAAGCCCACCCCCTGGGAATACGGCCAGAAGGAGTGCTCGCAAAAGACCAAGGGGGGCGGGCAGAGAAGCGTTGGCATGTAACCGGAACTGTAAAGTGCAGGGACGCCAGGACTCTGCAAAAATTCCGTTCCTGGACACAAGAGCGGCAAGATGTCACAGAAGGCTGCAACCCCGATGACACCCCATCTGGCACCGAGCCAGGCTGCAACCCCGATGACATCTCACCCGGCCCCTAGCACGGCCACAACGGTGATGACATCGGCTCCGGCAGTCCACCCGGCCGCAACGGTGATGACGTCGGCTCTGGCAGTCCGCCTGGCCGCAACGACGGCAGCACCCATCCTGAAATCGCCCCCAGCTGCAGCGCCAGCCGCTCCCAAATGCCCCTTCCCGGCTGTGGAGCAGCCGGAGTGCACCTGCAGAGAGGAAGAGCAGGCCACTGAGCGATGGGGCCCTCGGCAGTTAGCGAGGCCGATTGTAGCCAGCGCCGAGGGCATCCAAGTGGGCCTGGCTCCTGAGCAGGAGGCAGAGCACGGAACCCGTGCCCCGTACTGGGAGTGGCGGCAGCAGCAGCAGTTGTAGCCGAACATGGACGGCTACACACAAGTTTAAAGAATGACTGTTTTATGGACTGTCACCCCTGTTGAACATTCTCAAGTTCCCGGAGGAGGCCATCTGCACAGCAGGTGGGGGGGCAGGATAGTTAAAGGTTAAGCAAACGTACCTCCCAATGTGGGAAGGTGTATGGTTGTAATGTGTTAACTTTTTCTTTTCCCGTTAAAATAAATGTCAGTGGCCCGACAGCCCGCGGACGGGCTGTATTCAACCAAGGGGGAGTGTGACACCCTGGCAAAACCAGGTAGTCACAGAAAGAGTTAATCCTCCTTGGCATCTACACAATCCCCACACAGATGTACACCAGCCAATCAGGCCCTACTCACCCCCTCCTCAGGAAAAAGGGAGAGGGGCGAGAGGAGCTAAGGGAGAGAGAGAGGAGTCAGGTTTCAGTTTGTGTTTAGGCAGTGGAGAGCTGACAGGGGAGGCTTGAAACTCCCCGGAGAGAAGGGGGTAGCTGGGGTTGGAGCCCTGGACTACCGGACTAGGTAGCCGTGAGGGCCACAGGCGATGAAGATCCAGTCGCGGGGATCCTGAGGCGACCGGGACAGGGTTGTAGCCCGCCGGTGCTGGGAGAGGGACCTGATCCGGAGGCCGTTCAAACGGACTAGTCCAGACAAGAAAGAGACAGACAGAGAGTGTGGAAGGAAGGGTTCCTGGCTGTACATCTGGGTGTGGGACCCGAAGACACCCGCCAAAGGTGACCGGCCATTTGGCAAGTTGGTTGACAAAACAGACTCTGTGTTTCCTGACCCTACACATGAAAGCAACTTCATCCAACACCAGGACAACCGAACTGTAAGTGTGCTGATCCCTACAAGCCCTGCCACCACCACAACTCCCAATCGGGCCCCGGGACTACAACTCCCCTACCCATGGAGGGGATCCCACCTTGCTGCCTCACACCATCAATCCCGGGCATGGACCCCAGAGGCAGCGGCGGTGCCACCATCTCATCACTGCAACCCACGGGTGGCGTCACAGACAATCTCCCTTTACATATTCCCCTTTTGTTGTGGAGCCTGGGATCACAGACCGGGTCACGCCACCGTGATACCTCTAGAAGTGACCCCATTGGCCCGGTTCTGAGTACCCCCTATCCCTGGGCGACACACAGGGACACCCGACGAGGATCACACAGAAGTGCTTCCGTGTGGCTTCCGGAGATTTTGCGGGCCCATTGACTTGTATTGAGTCATGGTCCGTTATTACGGAACAGAATAGGACATGTTCCATAATAACGGAACGGACATACGGCCTCCGATCTGTTTTTTTGTAGGATCAGATGCACACAGAAGTGCTTCCAGGTGCCATCCGATCCTGCACAAAAGACATTGAAAAGATGGTCCTGTCCATGGGTCCGCAAAAAAACAGGAACTGACCAGGACAAACGAAACAATCGTCTCAATGAGCCCTTACCATGAGGTGCCTCCATATGTTTTTACTCAAGTGCTTTTTTATTCATGTTTGTGAGTATAAATGAATGCATTTCGGGGGTTTCCTTCGGGATTTGCACTATATTTTTTTACATCAATTAGATGTTTGCTGCTTACTTGATCCAAGTCCTCATCAGGACCCAAAGCTACTTGTACAGACACTTGAGATTTTCTTCAGAACATCACCAGTAGCGACTCAGAACAATATGATGGCATTTCTACATCAAGTTGAATATACTGCAGTGAAGCACAGTGGTTTTCATTTAACGTTGCTTATTGCTGGGATTGGAGGATTTGCCCTTTTACTTACTGCTGTTGCTTCGCTGAACTTTGATATCAATTGATGCGGCAAACCAGAATCCATTAATATTTTTTTTGCTCCACTTATTGTTTGAACAAACCCTCTCACATCAAAAACTACAGTAATAAATAAAAAGCTTAAAAGACAATCCAAATTAGTTATTTTTTGACGTATCTTCCATCTTATACTTTAAGCCTGAAATTGTTGAATTCAAGCTAGCAGAAAAATAAAAATGTCTGACTTGGAATCAGTGTTGAGCTATTTACCAATTACTGGAATTTAAGCCTGCTTTACATGTTGCAATATCGCATATGATATCTTATGCGATTTGCAACGCCCCCATCGTATGTGCGGCACGTTCAATTTGTTGAACGTGCCGCACAAACGATTAACCCCCGTCACACGTACTTACCCGTCCATATGACCTCGATGTGGGCGGCGAACGTCCACTTCCTGGAGTGGGAGGGACGTTCGGTGTCACATCGACGTCACGCGGCAGCCGGCCAATAGAAGCGGAGGGGCGGAGCTGAGCGGGACGTAAACATCCCGCCCACCTCCTTCCTTCCGCATTGTGGGCCGGGAGCCGCAGGACACTGGTAAGAGCTGTTCATCGTTCCCGGGGTGTCACACACTGCGATGTGCGCTACCCCGGGTACGATGAACAACCTGACGTTCAATCCATGAGGAATGAACGACGTGCGTGCGATGAACATTTTACCGTTCAATCGCAATTACACGTACCTGTCACACACTACAATGTAACTTACAATGCCGGATGTGCGTCACTTACGACATGACCCCGCCAACACATCGTAAGATATATTGAAGCGTGTAAAGCGGGCTTAAGGTGGGAGGTTGTGTAAAAGGAATTGGACATTGCAGGACAAAAACTCTTTTTTTCTCCTAAATTTTATATTGAGTATCAAGCATATTGTACCCATTCACTTAAAAAAATAAATCCCACTCCCATTTCTTGGGTACAATGTCCCAGCGGCTGTGCCAGATGAGTATTGATACATCCCCGTATTCTGCTACTTTTCATAGACCATATATTTTCCATTTTGTCCTCCAATGCACCATTCAATTAGGAAAATCCTAATATATTCATGACTAAATATCAGAACATCTAAATGGAAGATGACATAGCTTGATCCAGCGGAGGGCTGTAGGATAATCAAAGGAAGGAATTAAAATTGCTTTAAGTGTGAAAGTCATTCCAATTTCATTTCCACAGAAAGTAAGCTTTTAACTTTACATTGGACTTGCTCTAGAGAACCAGAGATTTTAATATTATAGTTTAGTCCAAGTACTTTACTAAAATGTTTTACATAGAAGAAAGATTGGAAATGGAGAATGTTTCTCCTACCATTCACATATGTTCTTAAATTGCCGAGAATATTGGAGCTTTCTATTCATTTTTCTTACTTTATGGATAGCTGTTTTTCAGGAACGTCAGTGCTGTCTGTTCATCAACCACCAAAACATTCAATCCTGTTTATATTGTTTCACACCAGCATGGTTAGTATTCCATGCATGCTGTTTCATTTACTGGTGCAAAGGAAACTTTTGTAGACATATGTATATTAGTTCCTTTAAAGGGAATCTGTCAGCAGGTTTTTGCTATCTAGGCTGAAGCCAGCATGCTGTATGGGTTTAAAAAAAAACCAAAACAACTATGCCTCTCTTATCAAACTCCATGCTGTTGTTTTCTTAAGGGTGCTTTTCCGTCTGCAATTTCCTGGTGCGGGTGCGATCCGATAAAAATCGGATTGCGCTCGCAGCAGTGTAAAACAATGGGACAGTTTCCTCTGTTTCGTTTTTTCTCCACACAAATCGGGCTCTCGGTACCATGGCAGCATGCTGCGATTTGCACCGAGTCTAGGTTCACGTGTGTGTAAAAGCGCACTGCACTTGCATGTTATGCAACTGCAGTGCGGTGCACGCAGGGACAGACAATGGAGGAGATGGGGAGAAAGTGTTCCCTCCATCTTCTCCGCTCCTGTGATGCGATCACAAGTTTGCATCACAGTTGCATACCATCGGCTCACACCGCAGCAGTTGGTCATTAGCATATCGCATCTGATGCTCCTGCATCAGAAGCGGTACGCAAGTGGAAAAGAGCCCTAAACTAAAGGCTTTATCACCTGGTGATTTACATTGCTAGGTTTAGCTGGCTCATGCAGGGCATATCCCCTCCTCTGATTGACACCTCACAGTCAATGTACAAACTCTATATAGAATTAATACACAAAAGGTCTTTATATTATCGGACACTCCCATGATACATTTATAGCAAAAACCATGAAAAAACATTTATCATATAACATTTCTTCAAAGAAGGAGCACTGAGATCCAAAATATTAAACAGTAATCTTTATTACAAAAATAACCACACAATTAAAAAGATGTGCACAGTAAACAAACAAGCTATAGCAGCATAATATTGCACATAATGAAGTCAATCAAGGAAAGGATGACATAAATTGGTGCAGTCCAAAGACATGATGGAATATTCTACTGTAATAAACAAAGTTATATTCTGACTGGCAGTGATACTATGTCCGGATGGGGCTTGATTATTTCAATAAAGTTCCACCATGGAATATCCACCCTCAAGTCCCAATCCGGCGTCTAATCAGACATAAGGATCGTCAAAACGCCAATACGTATGAAACTATATATAAACAGCAGACAAACTGTCTAGGATTACATCCATTTCATTTTAGGAGGATAGGGGAATGGTGGGTGACGGATCAGTTTTATAATTCAATCATACCAGCTGCTTGTGGCTCGGAGTAATCACACAACAAGGATATCTCCGCAAAGCCATATGTTAAACTATACTGGTCAATAATCACACTCTTATAGCTGATCAGTCAGCCACCAAAAACACCCCTTAGTCATAATAAGTCACCACAATTTTCCAGATTAAATACAAACTGTGCATAGTAACCCAGTGACTAGTGGATGATGGATCTGTAAATACACTTAGTTAACCTTATTCCCTGCAAGGGACGTAATCCATGTAATAAAGACAAGCCGGTTGCTAAAAGCACAGACTGCCTCCACCTAAGGGGGAAAGTCCGCACTAACATAAATATGCTAAGCCGGTCAATGTCCCGACGAAAAAAACGGATCCATCAAACACATGTCCATGGTTTACCTGGGTGTGTAAATCTCCGTGCCGCCAGCCACTTACCCTGACGTACGTTTCGCGCCCAGCTTCAACGTTGAAGCTGGGCGCGAAACGTACGTCGGGGTAAGTGGCTGGCGGCACGGAGATTTACACACCCAGGTAAACCATGGACATGTGTTTGATGGATCCGTTTTTTTCGTCGGGACATTGACCGGCTTAGCATATACATGTTAGTGCGGACTTTCCCCCTTAGGTGGAGGCAGTCTGTGCTTTTAGCAACCGGCTTGTCTTTATTACATGGATTACGTCCCTTGCAGGGAATAAGGTTAACTAAGTGTATTTACAGATCCATCATCCACTAGTCACTGGGTTACTATGCACAGTTTGTATTTAATCTGGAAAATTGTGGTGACTTATTATGACTAAGGGGTGTTTTTGGTGGCTGACTGATCAGGTATAAGAGTGTGATTATTGACCAGTATAGTTTAACATATGGCTTTGCGGAGATATCCTTGTTGTGTGATTACTCCGAGCCACAAGCAGCTGGTATGATTGAATTATAAAACTGATCCGTCACCCACCATTCCCCTATCCTCCTAAAATGAAATGGATGTAATCCTAGACAGTTTGTCTGCTGTTTATATATAGTTTCATACGTATTGGCGTTTTGACGATCCTTATGTCTGATTAGACGCCGGATTGGGACTTGAGGGTGGATATTCCATGGTGGAACTTTATTGAAATAATCAAGCCCCATCCGGACATAGTATCACTGCCAGTCAGAATATAACTTTGTTTATTACAGTAGAATATTCCATCATGTCTTTGGACTGCACCAATTTATGTCATCCTTTCCTTGATTGACTTCATTATGTGCAATATTATGCTGCTATAGCTTGTTTGTTTACTGTGCACATCTTTTTAATTGTGTGGTTATTTTTGTAATAAAGATTACTGTTTAATATTTTGGATCTCAGTGCTCCTTCTTTGAAGAAATGTTATATGATAAATGTTTTTTCATGGTTTTTGCTATAAACTCTATATAGAGCCTCGTTTTGGCAGAAACAGCTCCCTGGGCTCAGCTACATGACAAAAGCTAAATACAGATTTTTTCAGAACGACTGTAGCCAGTAATCTAAGTGATACATTGTTGGATTCAGAATCTCCTTGCCTACATCATGCTACCCTCAGATGTAGTAGGAAAAACCTGCTGACAGATTCCATTTTGAAGAATGTAATTACTCTTTACCAAGAACAGGAAAATTTAGTAAGTAAGAAGCATAAAATATAAAAGACAAATTCAGTGATGGCTTACTCATATAATGTATGGCAGGTTATCTAATTTCCGTAATTAAACAACTTCATCAATGCTATGGCTGTATTCACAACTGGTCAATTAGTAAACAGAAATGTATGGGAAAATCAGTTTCATACATCTAAATTAAGTTGTTTCTGCAGAAGACTTTTTAATCAGCCACTGTTGGAGGCATTCAGTAAGATACACTACTAGCATGGAGAGTTGGGCGAAGCTATTAATGTATGGAAAGGTTTAATGAAAAATAGGGGTAAAGATAAATAGGAGTAAGATCCTCCATCTTACATACGTTAAAAACAGACACATGTCCAAGTTCAATCTTTCTCAATTAATAATACATTTTATATGTCTAGATTATTTGTAACCCACAGTGCCTTTTGTTATGAGAAAAGCACCAGCCCATTAATGAAAGCTGTTTGAGGGGCACTGCAGCCAAAATTTGAGATGCTGCCACCTGACTGCAGGCCCCCTATGCTAATTTTAGGTGGTTTCTCCCCCTGGAAAGACTCACCAGCTACCCCCGGCTCCTGTGGTATGACCTGCTCCTGCCCCGCCTCCCAGATAGATGTCACTGCGCTGCCCAGCTTCCGGTCTCTCTGTTCCTGGACCCGGACCTGTTTGGGCAGCCAGTGGCATGTACCCGCTCCAGGAGGCAGTAAGAGAGGTATCAGCAGGGAGGGATGCGACCTGCTCATGGCGCTTTAGCTGTGAGCGGCTCCCTCCCTGCTGAGGCACAAGCGACATGTGCCGGCGAGCGGCGTTCTAAGGGAACTACCCGCCCGCCGGCCCATTTGTGCTCGCTGTCAGTCACCCCCATCAGCAGGGAGGGAAGCGTCCTACTCACAGCGCTGTTAGTTGTGAGCGGCTCCTTCCCTGCTGAGGCTCAAGCTATGTGTGCCGGCGAGCGGCGTTCTGAGGGAACTACCCGCCCGCCGGTCAGCTTGAGCCGCCATTAAGTTTGAAAAAGAGCGCTTCGCACTCTTTGTCTTTGGCCCCGCCCACCCGCCGCCCAGCCACCACCGCCAGTACTGAGGAGGAGCAGGGGGATTAAAGTGCAGACTGAGAGTCAGTGCAGTTCCCGGCACAGCGCAGGTTGGAGGCACTGTAGTGGGGAATGTAATATGCAGGCACTAACCTGCAAAAGTTAAAAACGCTCCATCCCACACACACTGAACCCCCCACCCCCGTTTGTATGCCCCAGAATGTCAAGGGGGCTAGCCTGGGAATGAACCAGGGGCCATTTGGGTCTCCCAGTGAGCGGGCGGGTTAAGGGATACTGTTAGGACCCACTTCAATGTTCAGGTTGAGGGGGGTGGGTAGTGAACATTTGCAAGGAGCAGCAGGTGGCATGGTTCCCTC
This sequence comes from Anomaloglossus baeobatrachus, assembly GCF_048569485.1. NCBI lineage: Eukaryota > Metazoa > Chordata > Amphibia > Anura > Aromobatidae > Anomaloglossus > Anomaloglossus baeobatrachus. The sequence continues at coordinate 608,126,946 of NC_134354.1, forward strand.
CTGCTGATACCCCACCTACATCAAGCCTCCTCCCGGGCCAAACCCCACCCCATTTGACATTATACAATGGAGACGGTTAACAGCCCCTCCCCGTTGTCACACTGGGTTTCAGCATGTTATGGCGGCGGTGGGTGCGGTGCCAACCATCGCGCTGCACAGTCATGTGCAGGGACTATGGCGCGGGTAGCCGCCATGACCGGAGTTGCATTAAGGGGCATAGTCAGGCCTCACTTCAACCGTGCAGGTTGGGGGGGGGGTTGTGGGGGAGGTAAGCCGAGACGTGCATTGGCAGTATTGCAGGGAGAGTTGCAGCAGGTGGCATAGCCTCCACATGCTGATACCCTACCTCTTCCACTAGTGCCAGTGATTTTCACCCCCCTCCTCTTTAGGGATCGGCGTGACACCTTAGGATGAACAACCCTCACTCATTTGAACAAACCCCCCACCTCTCCTTCCGTTGGTAGCGGCTTTGACCGGACCCTGTCTTCTTCACCTGGGGATCTGCACGGGTGTCGGGGCTCCGGGTGTCATGAGTGTCAGAGTAGCAGGGTCACATGTATAGATTTAGACCCCCCTTTTTCTTCAGACTAAGCCCCGGTGCGGTCCCGCGGCGGGATGAAGATCATCTGAGTGTACATTGGTCTGGCCAGCGGAGCTGCTGTTGGAATTGGGCGAGGAACATCCAGAGTCAGGCTGCCCCTTTTTTCCTGCACAATCTGGCAAGTATCATTATATGGGATTGCGGGGTGGAATAAGCGCCCTGGGGGAGGGGTCACGTGATGTCACCAGGCAACAGGTTTTCCCCTCAATTCAACATTCTGGAGCTAAGTTATTTGTGACCAACACCATAGGTGTACTGAGGACATCATACACCCGTTGAAAAAGGCGTTATAGTATCTGCCATTACTACCTCTTGTGGTCGGCATTCCACAGTCTGACTGCTCTAACTGTAAAGAACCCTTCCCATTTAGCTGCGGAGGAGGATGTAATGTTCCAGTCCTTTATATTGACCACACACGTATTTATGCATATAAATGAGATCTCCTCCATTCCTTGCAATTTAGTTGTCTCCTTGAACCGACTAATTTCAGAATGCCCACCCACCGCCTTTTTTATAAAAAAAAAAAAAAAAAAGCCAAGCCCAAACTGGATCCCAGATTTTAGATGTGGCCTGTCAAGTGATTTATAGAAGGGTTACAATATGTTGGGCTCACAGGATCTGCCCCCCCCCTTTGTTATACACTCTAACTTAGCGCTGTAGCTGAAAAGATGGGAGTTATGTTGGTCACTGATAATTTGTTGGAGTTTTATTTTAACAGACGAAAATGAACAGGTGAGATGTGAAAATTGGCATTTTTATGTAATTGCATAATTATGCTCACTAATATTTCCTGAGCAACTACGTCCACATGAATATTCTCAAAAAAAAAACAAAAAAAAAAACAATTTTAGTTTTGGTCTCAGGTGTGTGCAACTGTCAAGTGTTTTCCAATGTTTTATCAGACAGCAATCATTCTAATACTATGCTATAGAGGGTGCCAAGTAGCTTCATTATTTGAAGCACCTATTATGAATTATAAAAAAAAAAAAAAAGTCCCCTTCCTTTGGGTTTGCCTTTTATTTTGGAAGGTTTTGCCGCATGGAAATAATTTTTATTGGCTATTACTCATTGTATGGAGGTTGTTATCTTTCAGCCCCTGCGGATCCACAGGTATGAACCTCAACTGTGCGGGTAAGGTCATTTTCTATTGCTGTTATTGTTTCCAAGGCGCCTTTCCTAGGCTGCCCAGTGTATGACTAAGCGGCAGGGTCACGTTACCCGGTATTGGTACATTGGTCCAATCCTAGGTGCGGAAAGATTAAACTTTATTTTCCGCTACATGGAATCAGGCACCTGAAAAGGAGGAACTGATGGTGTAGCTGAATTTTTTCTTTAAGCTTCAATGGCTACATTCGCTCCAAGAGCAGGAACGGTCAAATCGTTGTGTGGTGTATTTAACAGCAGCAGGTCCAGCTGTTCTTGGGCTTGTTTTCAACACAACAGAGTTTTTTTTAAAAAAAAAAAAAAAAAAAAAAGGCAGTATGCTTGGCCTAGGGGCCATGTTTCGAGAAACCTACCCCCTAGCAGTGACTTTCCCCCAAATAGATTGGAGTTGGAAAAGGGGGTGAGTGAAGACTCCAAAAGTGGTATTACCAGTTGGTTTACCAAGCCCGGGAAAAAAACATCTAACCACCTGTTTACAACTTCCCTCATCAGTAAGTGGGCTGATTAGGCTTTTCGGTTTTTAGAATGCACATCAGCCAATGAAAGGTTATAGTCAGAACAGGTATTCAGTTGTCGTGATAGCATTGTTTTACCCCCTATTGCTTTTCCAATGCCAGGTATCTTCGTTAACTCCGTCCGCTGGCAGGACCAATGTTTTGATTCCTTAAATTCGTAGTGGTATTCCCAGTGAAAGGAGGCCGATGATCCGGCCTCCCGTTACAACACAGACATGATGGGCCTATGGTAAGGTATGCAGCGAGTGGGGTTTATCAGGTGGGTGAAGAACATGATGATTTTCAAGCGATCCCTTGCTAATATATAACCGGCAGTATTTAGTGATTCTACTTCACCAACGAGCACCGCTTTTGCCTGTAGTGAGCAAACTGGTACGGGGTTTTGCCTCGCCAATTTTTCAGTTGCGGAACTAGACCTGCGTGACCAAGGCCTAGTGGGACCCACGGTATGGAAAGGTTGGTGGATTAGCGGCAAGTGGGTGGATGTTAGGAGGACTAATACTTCCTAGCTGTTTGTCGACCTAATCAAAAGGTACTGGGCTGGGCGGTTATGCCCATTGCGGATCTGTCCTTAAAGCATAAGTCACATGGTTGAAGAAAGACCTAGGTTTATCTAGTCAAGCTTGTTCTTCCTTCACAGTTTGGGTTCTTTTTCCCCCACCCCTGGCGGGTATGCCCGAGGGTGTTAGTGATGGCCCTTAGACGAACAGGGGCGACATGGAGCATGTTTAACCACGAAGACTTTTTCCCATATTTAGCGGGCAATTTTTGCCGGTAATACGGTGATGGCTGTTTATTATGGGTTCGCCAGCTGCAGTACCTAAGTTGTAAACACCCCCTCCCTCCCCCTCCAGAACTGGGGCGCTCCTGAGGCTTTGGGGCAAGTGTGTATGAGCATGATTTCAATGGGAAGGGGTCGACAATGCAAATGCATTTTTGAGGGACGTTCGTGCCGTGTTTGTTTTTTAAAAAAAAAAAAACGTCCACTAGTAGATGCGCAAGAAGCTACTGACTGTCATATAGGCTAGCGTAACATTACATACGTTCCAGATTTGTGTATTTTATTATAAAAAAAAAAAAAAACAAACGTACGTGTGGTTTTGCCAAATCCACCCCAAGGGGAAGAGGGTCTGCTGGTTATGAGAATTTTGCTGGTTTTGAGAGTTTTCCTTTCTGACAATGTTTCCTTTTCAGATGTCAGTTGGCCTAGTGTTCGAGCTTAGGTCATGCCCATACTTTTCGGGTAGCGTGAAAAGCTGATCCTCGCCCTGGCGGTTGGTCCTGGTTTCCATTGACATGGGTGGTGATTGGAGAAGTTTCCGGGGGCTGGTTTAGCTGAGTGCGCTACCTGAGGTGTTCAGGATTGGTGAGCCGCCCTCCACAGTTGACTTGGCGACCCAAGTAGGTGTCACAGATCTGGTCTCCTGCCACATAGCTGCGCTCCGCCTCGTACCCTCATCCGGTCAGAGATGGTAGAACTTTCCCTGTTATTTTCCTAATTTAAGATGGGCCAGCCAGAGGTGATTTTCAGCTCATATTGGAACGTATCCAAGGAAGGATGTGTTACGGGGCTGTCCTTGGCGCACGGGCAACCAGTGCCTACCTAAGTTGATTGTGTAAAATATATATATATATATATATATATATATAAAAAAAAATTGTTGGTGTGGTACCACCAGCTGGAAGGTATTAACTTTGCTGTCCTTATGAGGGAGCGGGTGCATCTTCAGTGATGCGGTTTCGGATGGGTTGATAGTGGGAATGTGCGAGGAGATGGCTCAGGTACTGTGGTTTTTGGGGGGGGGGGTCGCAGCTTGCTAGCGCTGTGCTGCTCCTTGGCGGAAGGGGTAGGAAAAGTGGTGGTGAAATACCCGCACCGGACGGCCGGTGGCGGAAAATTTCCCAAAACCCCATGGTGTTGGCTGGTAATGCCTAATTTGAAAGCTGCGACCATAATTTATGCCAAAGTAAAAGATGAGAGTGAATAAGTGAAAATAAAAGTAATTTAACTTATAAAGAACTGTGTGGTGTCTTTCTAGGGGGGAAAAGGGGGTGTTTGGGTCCTGGCAGTCATAATGTTTGCCATTTCTTCCACTTGTGGTAGGGCTTTCCACAGTCTGACTGCTCTAATTATAAAGAACTCTTCCTATTTATTTGTCTCAGTCACCTTCCCTCTTCATATAAGTGTCCCCTTATTCTTTGTAAATGACCTGAAAAGAAGTAGGTGATGTGCCAATTCTAATTTTTAACGACCCGTATATTTATACATGTAAATTAGATAATTTCTGAGGCACTTTTTATTTCCCAGCTGAACAGGCCTAATTTCTCCAGCCTCTTCTTAATAGGAGCGATGTCTTCTACCAGTTAGTAATATAGTTGCCTGCCTTTGAAGCCCCTCTAGCATTCAAATATCCGTTTTAGGCCTGAAACATACGTCCGCAAAAAACACATGCGTGTCTTGCGGTCCGTTTTTCGGGTCCGTGTTCTGTTTTGGATGTCCGTTTCTCTGGTACGTGTGACATCAGTGTGATGGCGTATGCTTGCCATGCGTGCGTGTTGAATGTCCGTGTATGCGTGAGATACGTCCGTGTGCAGTCCGTGTGCAGTCCGCGCGCAGTCCGTGTGTCTTGAGCCGTTTCACCATTTTTAAAAAAAAACAAAACACACGGACCGTATGGAAAACACACGTCCATGTCACGTACGTGCAGAGACGGACCCATTGACTTTAGCGGGTCCGTGTCTGCGTGATGCCAGTGAAAAGCGGACATGTCATCCGTGTTAAAAAATGCACACACGTACAAACCACACGGACACACGTTACGTGTGGCTTTACATGTGTGTGCCTGTTACCATAGGATAACATTGGTGCATGTGTGTTCGTGCCGCCGGTACGTGTCAAAAAGTCCCAAACACGTACCGGTGGCACGGATGTGTGTTGCAGGCCTTAAATATAGTTTCTTTCAAAACTTTATGGTGGATCTGTATAAATGTATTGGAGAATTGGTTAGATGACCATTTCATAGCATATTGTTCATTGTGAAATTCTACTGTTTAAGCATGCCACACTGTGTGGTCTGACTATCTGGCATGGTGCAACTCTCCTGCATGCTGGGCCATACACTTGCCATGACAATCATACCATGTGCAGCAATTATTATGCATGAGTCCGGTTAATTAGAAATAGACCCATGCGACATCTCGAATCCATGCAAATGTACTACCCAGTGTGTGTGAGCACTCCAGAAGCATGGTCATATTGCACATGAGGTTAAATGTGTAGCTAGGCTTTTAATTATTCTGTAACATCCTGAAGTCAAAAGGCCATTGACCAAAGTTGTCCAAATTTTGCTGACATTCATAAAATAATTGCATAGAATTTGAGTGCCTCACAGTCTTATGTGTTTTTAATGGATCCCACTTACTGGTAATAAAGCCATTATTGTAACACTGTAATAAAGAAATGCTGCCAAAAAAGACAAATTAGTTCACAGGTGTTATAAACTGAGAAACCCTCCAATTCAATATAGATTCAGTATGATTTCAGAGATCAGACTATTCCGGAAGATTAAAGCCTCTCCAATAATGTAGACGGGATGCGATGTCTGTGTGTATCCAGACTGCTGCTGTCTAGAGATGAGCGCACCCGAACAGTAAAGATCCATGTTTGTACTGAGCACAGTGTTTTAAAAAAAATCAGTGTTCGAGTTCAGGTGCTTTACGTATACAAACCCACACAAAAGAGCATCACTGTGCTTGGGTATGCTCGGTGCTCAGTCCAGTGTGAGCTGCTTGCAGTGTCTGAATGGCAGAGTCATCGGATGTAATGTGAACAAAAAAAACTGGTAAAAAAATCTCCTGTCCTCCCTCCCCGGAAATGCTCTGCTTATAGATGGCTGCATGTGGGCAGTGCGCCGAACTGCCCAATCAGTGACTTCTTTTGGGGTTCAGGTCAAGTCCGAGTCAAGAACTGAACTGAACTCTAAAGTCCGTCTCAACCTGCCGAACCCGAACTTCAATGGATCTGCTCGTTCTACTGTTGTCGTTAGTAGCTCCTACATGAGCATATCTGCTATCCTGCAGTTATTTCCCCTTAGTGTGTGTGCCGCCCCGGTGTCAGCAGCCGAGCTGCTCGGATCCGGATCCTCGGTGGCTCGAGGGGCGTTCGGACCCGGGGATCTCGTGGCCACTCGAATAAAGGGGGTATTTACAGGGGAATTATATTTAGCGTTCGCGACTCCACCTGTGGTGTGTGATAAGATGGAGTACCACCGCTGCGGCTGGGAGTACCCGGTGGCGATGGAGTGGGCAGCCAGGTGTTTAACCCCTCCACGGATAAGTGGGAATGCCCCGGGACTTCGTAATGGTGACAGGGAGGTGCCATTGGGAAGGTAAGGGTCACTTGTGTACTCAGTCCAATAACGCTGACACCGACAACTGTAAACCAAACTTCTGGACACCGCTGCCGCTGAGGGGGAGCACGTTTGGGTCCCATCCCTGTTGGTGTTGCCTATTGATCTGTGACCTTTTCTCGTGGCACCTTGTTTCTTTCTGGTTTGTCCTTGTAGCCTAAAACTAGTCGGGTCCCGCTCCCCAGTATGGCTAACTGAGGGAGCTTGCTCTCAGAGTTCACGCTTGGGATTTCTTGGACAGTATTTGTGGAAAGTCCTATCCCTCTCATTGCGCTAGTACCCCAATTTGGAGCGGGTGAAGAGCGGATTTTGAAGGCTCCGTTCTCGTCGGGTAAATTGTCAGGTTGCCTGCAGCTACTCCCTGACCTAGGGTCCACGTACCCCGTTGTGCCCTGGTCCCAGCCCGGTGATGGTACAAGGCCGCCGGCTGTCCTCCACGACAATGCCGTGCCCCTTTGTCACGATCCGCTGCGACCGGTGGTCCAGCTCCTACCAGGCCCAGACCAACGTCTGCTACCTAGTAGTTCCAAGGAGCCGGGCTCCTGACCTCCTCTCTTCTTCACCTCCAACTCTACACTCTCCCTTTCTCTGACTCACTGACTGACTGACTTCTGATGCTCCTGACCTCCCCTTAACCAACCCCCCAAGTGGGCGACCCTATTCCACTCAGGCCGTCCACTGGTGTGTCTGGTGGGTGTGGTGTAGAGTGTTCCTAGGATTTTGATTAGCTGGTTTTAGTAACACCATTTGTTAGGGACCAGTAATCAAGGAGGAGGTGGATATTGCACAGAAGGGCAGATTGCACAATACCCTGTGACGACCTGATAGGCTAGGGCGTCACATGTGCTTTGCCTCCTTTTTGTAAACTGTTATCTCTGCACTCCGTGAGACTGTAGATGCTTTCCCCCCTTGTCTACTGTGGAGATCTGTGTAGAACCCTATTTGCTGCTATCTCTAACTTTGAGAGAAGGAAGTAGGACTGCAGATAGGACTGTCAGGAGCAGCAGCCCTGCTGGATTTGTAACAGTTTTGTAACATACTGAGTTAAATGAATGACTAACAGACACTCTGTAGCAGCCAAATTCTAAAATATCTTTAATTAAGAATATTTTAAAAGTAATCTTTGCTCTTAAATCACCCCTCAGATGTTTTTGGTTTGATTAGCTGGAAGAGTGAGTGCCGACACCGCTGGAACAGCACCTGCACCAGAGCTGAGTATGAGTGATATAATTTTAAAAGCTGCCAGCGTACAGCTGAGAATGGGTTGTCAGAGTAGTGGATATCGCCTTTAAGTGTTCATTTTCTATTACCCACTACATGATGGGAACAGATCAAGAGCAGTGTGTATTGTAGTTCTCACTCTAAATTTTGATTCTGTTTATATATTGAACCCATAATGACAAATTTAGTTAACCTTAAAAGGAACCTGTCAGGTGCAATATGCACTCAGACTCACGAGCAGTTCTGGGTGCATATTGCTAATCCCTGCCTAACCGTCCCAGGCTATAGTAGCATAGATAAAGGGATCTTTAGAAAAAGTATTTCTAAAGATTCTTTATAATATGCTAATGAGGCAAGGGACTAGTCGTGAGGGCATTACTTCCCCGGCCTAGCCGCCCTCTTAGTATGTTACGATGCTCCCAAGGGCATGTTAACATGCTATTTAATGCAGTGTCTCCAACGGTGATGCGCGTACCTGTGTCTGCAGTGAACGCTGAGCTGAATATCCTGCACTTCTGTCATGCGCACTAAACCTGTCTGAAGCCGGGACACATACACCCGGCTTCATACTGCGCATGACTGCAAGTGCCCGGCATTTAGCCTAGCGTTCCCCACGGACACAGGTACACGCATCACCGCTTGTGATGCTGTATAGAATAGCATGTCCCTGTGGGCGTAGTAACATGCCAAGATGGCGGCTAGGCCGTGGAAGTAACGCCCTCACGACTAGTCGCTGGCCTCATTAGCATATTATGAAGAATCTTTAGAAATACTTTTTCTAAAGATCCCTTTATCTATGCTACTATAGCCTGGGACGGTTAGGGTCTGCTCGTGGGTCTGAGTGCATATTGCACCTGACAGGTTCCCTTTAAATGTAAATCTAAGGCTGTGTTCACATGTTATGACCACATAGCGTTTTTTTTTTGTATTTTCTAGGGACACTGCAACATATTTTGCTATTACTTTGGCAAATCGCAGCAAAGTTGTGATTACCGTAAAGCATACAATGTGTAAATTTAATAAAAAGTGCTATTCAGTAAAAAAAACAACAGAAAACAAGTATAACTAGCATTTAGCTTCATGACTTGTTAGGGTCCATAGAGGAGAGTAGTGTATCCCGTATGCCGGCTGCATCTACTTTCCAGACTAGTACAGGATGCCAAAATAGAAAAAAACCTGAAGTACTCCATGAGGTGGATCACAATCATTATTCTGTACGCAGACCTTGGCCATATTTCATTTCAGAGTCTGATTTGTTATACGCTTCCTTAGTTCACTGCTCTACACAGAATAATTCACAGTTATGCTGCAATGCCATAGTGGTCATGACTGACAAACAGAAAACCCAGGCAAATAGTTTTTTTGTTTTCTTTTAATGCATTTCTGATTTTAGAAATCGTATTGACCCTCTCCCCACTTAACTTATTAACACCAGCAAAGTAGTTAGTCTTGAAAATCTCTAATGATCACTGACAGCTCCAGTATGAATCTCTGTAATGTAGATGTTAAGAGCAGACCCATAGACGATCAATAGTCTGCAGCTGCATTTAGCATCCACTGTTCAATGTAGCCATGGAAAATGCTTTTTCCCCACAGAGATTAACGACGTTGTCCTGTCTGGTCAGATTTATCTTTTACTATGTCTAGTATAGTTCTCATTAATTTCATGCAAGGAAGAACTTACATCATTTAAAAAAAATCCTGCTCGTACCATATATATAATATTAATAATAATGTAAAATTAACTTCTGCCATGTTCTTTCATTAACTGAATCGCTTCTGATACAAGCGTTCACACCATCTATAGACCTCGTTCTGCAGCCATGTTTGTGTCTGGCCCTTCCTGCTCTTCCTAAAATTAATTTAGGGTTCTAACCGTAAAAAAATATTTTTCAAAATTTATATAAATTATGTGTTTATAGATTTTCTTTATACTTTACATGAGAAAGTATCAATATCAGATTGGTGGGGTTCTGACACCCAGCACAGCCATTGATTAGCTGTTTGCACCTCTTGCGGTGTAAGGATGTAAAGAGAACAAAGCTGAACAGCACAGCTATGTGTCTAGTGGCCACTCATGGGTACTGCAGCTCAGCTACTGTTCACTTCAATATGAGCTGAGCCACAGTACCTAACTACAACCCGCTACTTGGTGATCAGAGCTGTCCTCTTTGGCTCCAGTTATTGTATACAGCTGAATATTGAGGGTGGTACCCACAGATCTGATATTGATAACCTATCTTAATAGTAACTAATCAATATCAAAAGCCTGGAAAATGCTTTAACCCCCTAATGTCCGCCAATACGCCTCTTAACAGCAGGTGTCCAAGGGCCTTATTCCTCAGTGTTGCGATTTCATGTTATTGATGAATAAGTGAATAGTGCAGCGTCGCGTGCAAAATTCTCACAGTGACATATATGACAACTGACACTCACAGGCATTGCAGATGCCAATACAATTGAAAGCAATGATGATAGAGGGAGCAGCATGCTGACTCTTCATTCTCTCACTGTGTCTGTCTGCACTTTGCCTCTCATAGCTTACTACAGCGGAGCATGATGACGTCACTACAGTGCGCGCCTGTGTGCTGATGTACGACCCCCGTGCCAGCGGCCAAGCCACTCGGATCCGGAGCCGCGGTGGCTCGAGGGGTCTCCAGACCCGGGGGTTCGCGCGGACACTCGAATTCAAAAGAGAGGGGATAGATATGTACAGGGGATGTGTAAGTTCGTGACGCCACCCACAGTGTGTGGTAATGTAGGAGACCACCGCTGCTGTTGGGGAGCCCAGTGGCGATGATGTAGCAGCAGGATGTTTAACCCCTCCATGGGTAGGAGGTTTGTGCCCCGAGGTCCATTGGGTGTTGGTGACTGGGGTGCCATAGGGTAGAGGAAAATGGGCTTTTCAGTGTACTCACTCAGTCCAAGAATAACAACTCCGACAGCTTGTAAACCAGAATTCTGAGCACCGCTTCAGCATGGAGGGAGCCTGTTAGCCTGTGGCCTTTTACGTGGCACCTTTTCACTAGTTGGACCCGCAAGCTTGAAACTTTTCGGGTCCCGCTAACCCGTATGGCTAACAGAGTGAGCTTGCGCTCAGGGTTCACGCGTAGCATTTCTTTGTACTGTATTTGGGAAAGTCCTATCCCATCGGTGCGCTAGTACCCCAATTTTGGAGTGGGTTAGGGATGAATCTTGAAGTCTTCAACCCTGGCGGGTAAATTACTGGAACGCGTGAAGCTACTTCCCGGCCTAGGGTCCATGTACCCCGTCGTGCCCTGGCCCCTGCCCAGTGATGGCTCAAGGCCGCCGGCTGCCCTCCTTGGCAGTCCGTGCCCCTTGACGCGATCCCCTGTGACCGGGGTTCCAGCTCCTACCAGGCCTAGACCAACGTCTGCCACCTAGTAAACTTCAGGAGCCCTGCTCTGGACCAGTGACCTCTCCCTCTCGGAGAGTCACCTTCCCCCTCCTACTCCTTTCACTTCTGTTTCACTTCTCTGTCACTTTTCACTTTTCCCTACCAACCCCCATGTGGGCGGCCCTATTCCCTTCAGGCCCCTCAATGGTGTGTCTGGTGGGTTCGGTGCACAGTGTTCCTAGGATTTTGATTGGCTAAGCTGTTAGAAACACCAATGGACCAGGATCCGTAACCAAGGAGTAGTGGATACTGTGCAGAAGGGCAGATTGCACAATACCCTGTGACGACCTGATAGGCCAGGGCGTCACACTGAGCTGTCAGAGCGGCAGAACAGTGGACACGCTGAGGAGACCGGAGCAGCGGGGGAATGAGGAGAAGTGTGTATTAATCAGAGTGGCCAGACGACTATTGGGCTGCATTAAACAATATGGGGGCTGCATAATACGGCTACATGGGGGCTGAATAATGCTGCTACATGAGGGCTGCATAATGCTGCTACATGGGGGCTGCATAATACTATATGGAGGAATATGGGTGCTTCATAACCCTATATGGAGGAATATGTGGGCTTCTTAACCCTACATGATGGAATGTGAGGCTGCATTATATTATATGGAGAAATATTTGGTGCTTTATACTATATGGAGGACTATGGGGGCTGCATAACACTATATGGAGGATTATGCGGGTGCATTATATGGAGTAATATGAGGCTGCATTAACTTATGTGGAGCAATATGGGTGTGTGGCGCCCCTGAGGCTTCAGTCGCCACAGAGGTACTGCATCTCCAGAGGTGTGGCGCCCTATCCTTGGGTAAGGAAGAGGTCATCCAATAGTATGCACACAAAACACTGGAGACCTGTGATCTGGAGCTGGTGCAGCTCAGCCAAGGCACAAGGGAGAAGGGGTCCTAGAGCCCACAGAAAAAGTGCCACACTTCCGTGATCTCATTCCGCATGCGACATATTGGAGTGGAGGGACTTGGCCGCAGACTGGGATCCGGTACCTAGACTAGAGGAGAAGAACCAACGAGCTCATCTAGTAAAACCGGAGGCTAAGGACACATCTAGTACCAAAGCTAACTCTGCACACAAATCCACTGAAAGGTGACCACATAGGGCCAAGGGATAGAGCTTCAAGCCACCGGACAGGGTCTGCGGACACCGGCTCAGGGCACTGTGTGCGTAGGCGTAGGACAGGTGGGCAAGAAGTCAGCGCAGGAAGACCAGGGAAGGAACATAAGAAAGGTGCACCGGTATTGACCTCCGAACTACCTAGGATCGACTGGAACCCATCACAGTGGAACCCAGCACTCCAAAGGCGGTCACTGACTAGTCGTGTCACCTTGGAACCTGCTACAGTGAGTAAAAATCTTGAGACTAATTCCCTGCGTCATTCCGTTATTCACCTGCGCCTCCGGCCCTGCACCTCTGCCATCACCGACTACTACCCCCATTGACCCTGGGGCCCAGCTCTGCCTGTGTAGAGCTATACCAACCAATCTGCATCACCTTCTGCCCCAGGGGTCCCATCCCACAGCGTTGGCTATCTCTGGCCGAGTACAACAGGTGGCGTCACTAGCTTTCATCCCCTGTAAATATCACTTTCTATTAATTGACACCACCGGGGTCATGGAACTGGGCCTTGCCACCGCAGCCTCCTGGAAACGGAACTGCGGCCGGGTAACGAGTGCCCCACAGCCCCAGTGTGGGTGTGTCAGGTGCATTATATTATATGGAGAAATGTGGGGGCTGCATACTACTATACCCCCCAGAGTTGTATGTCCCCTCCACCCCAATGCTGTATACCCTCTGGAGCTCTATGTCCCTTCCACCCCAGTGCTGTATGTTCCCCTCTACCCAAGTGCTGTATCCACCACTCTGGAGCTGTATGCCCCCCTCCTCAGTAATGTGCATGCCCCCCATTAATGTGTATATCCCCAGACTCTCCTGTGATGTATATACAGCAGTGTCAGTGCTCGGCCATGTCTGTTAGTGACGGCCACCAATCAGTGCAGCACAGCCACATGCCCTGGAGGAGCTGGACAGGAGACAAGTGGGGAGGTGAGTGAGGCTTCTGCCGGATTCGTTATATTAAAAATATCTCTAATGTCTCTGTGTATGTATGTATGATGTGTGTCTATGTATATCAGCGTATATGACTGTGTATGGATTTGTCTGTTTATATGTGTTTTTCTGAATTCCTCTTTAAATATGTATATATATGTATGCCTGTATGTGTACATATCTGTGTATGTGCGTGTCTGCTTGTCCATGGGGCCCGCTGAGACTCTTGCTCGGTGCCCACAAAAACCTGGAGCCGGCCCTGATTGCGATGGCATCCTGAGGTCATCTGATGACCCTGAGGCAGTGTTTTCCAAACTCCAGTCCTCATGACCCCCAACAAGTCATGTTTTCAGGATGGAGGAAGCTCAGAGGAAGCTGGGAGTTGGAGCTCCCAGGGGAGAAACGGTCTAGGTCGCAGACGGTGGTCTGGACCCGGAGGAGTCAGAGACCTGGTCATGGGAGATTGGGACTGGGTGCTTGGCTAGTCTTGGAGGATAGCCAGCAGCTGCAGTTCAATAGCCGGGCTGGCACCGAAGGCACGTCAGGGTACATGGACCCTAGGTCGGGGAGAAGCTTCAAGCAACCCGGCAATTAACCTGCGTAGGACAGGGCCTATATGGACTGTTCCCATGAAGCTCAGGGGCACTAGCGCAATGAGAGGGATAGGGCTTTCCAAGCAACGCAGCCCACTGAAATCCCAAGCGTGAGCTCCTGAGAGAAAGCTCCTCTGCTACTCCTAGTAGGGAGCGGGGCCCGGAAAGCTCCAAACTGACGGACCACCTGAACACTCTAAAATATTGTGCCAGAAGGCAAACTACAGACCACCAGGCAGTGCTGCAGGGGACGGGACTCGGATGAGCTCCCCCAAGAGGGCAGTGGCACCCAGAGACTTGGTTTACCATGTTGTCAGCGTCTGCTTTCGTGCAGACTGAGTATCTGATTAACCCCCACAACCAGCAAGCCTGCGCTCTCCCTGTCCCTTTTCACCATCCAGGGTCCCGAGGCCTTTCCCTACCCGTGGAGGGTAACGTCATCTAGCTGCCCCATTCCATCACCTCGGGTACTCCCATCGGCAGCGGCGATACTCTCCGTTACCGCACACCACGGGTGGCGTCACAAACTATAAATGCATACAAAAATTTGCATATGGTCCCTATTGGGATACCCAGTACAGATAAAGTATACGTCTACAGACTGCAGACCCCAGTTGTGTGCTTATCTTGGCTGTGTATCAAAGTAAGAGGGACCCCGTGCGGCTTTTTAAAATTATTTAAATAAATAGTGTAAAAAATGGTGTGCGACCTTCCCAGTTTTGATATCCAGCCAAAATAAAGCTGACAGCTGGGGGCTGGTATTCTCAGGCTGGGGAGGCCCATGGATACTGCCCAACTAGACAAAAAATATCAACATGCAGCCACCTAGAATTGTCGCATCCATTAGATGCGACAATTATGGCACTTTAACCAGCTCATCTCGATTGCCCTGGTGCGTTGGCAATCGGGGAAATATCAGGGGTTAATGACAGCTCACAGCTGCCACTAAGCCATGGATTAGTAATGGGAGACATCTATGAGATCCCCCATTGCTAATCTGTAAGTGAAAAATAAACACAAACAACTCAACAAATCCCACAATTTTGTCTCCGTTAAATACATACTGAAGTCACAGCGCGCGAGAATACCAGCCCACAGCTGTCGGCTTCATCATGGCAGGGTATCAAAATTGTTTTGTTTTTTAAAATTTAAAAAAAATATTTATTTAAATAATTAAAGCCGCATGGGGTCAATCTTATTTTGATACACAGTCAAGCTAAGCAAACGTCTGGGGGCTGCAGCCTGTAGCTGTATGCATTATCTGTGCTGGGTATTACATTATGTCAATTTTTCAAATTTATTTAATTTTACACCACTATACATACACAGACAGCGTGTGCAATTTCAAGCAGGCGGACACGCTGTCACACAGGGTGTGGGCATGGTGTGATTTCAACCAATCACAGGCGGCGGGACTGCCAGGGGGTGGGGGAAGCAGTGAATATTTATGAGGTTAATTAGTGACCTTGGAAGTAGTGTCACCATTGTGCGCAAGACTGGTAAGTATAACACGCCTGCTTTCTTCTTTTTTTTTTTTTTTTTTTTAATTTTTAATTATCTGGATGGCTGGATCTGGATAACTGCCTGGAGTTCCGTGAAAGCTCCAGGCCCGGGATCGGTGCATGGGTACTAAGTAACCCCTGTGGATCCAGATTTTTACAGTCTGGGTTTGCCCATCACTATTAACCCCTTCACTTTCCGTTTTTGCGTTTTTGTTTTTTGCTCCCCTTCTTCCGAGAGCTGTAACTTTATTTTTCCGTCAATCTTGCCATATTAGGGCTTGTTTTTTGTGGGACAAGTTGTACTTTTAAATGAAACCATAAGTTTTACCATATGGTGTACAGGAAAACAGCAAAAAAAATCCAAAGGCGGAAAAATTGCAAAAAAAGTGTGATGGCACAATAGTTTTTGGGATGTTTTATTCACAGTGTTCACTATATGGTAAAACTGATGTATGGGTATGATGCCTGAGGTCGGTGCGAGTTTGTAGACACCAAACATGTATAGGTTTACTTGTATCTAAGGGGTTAAAAAAAATTCACAAGTTTGTCCAATAAAAGTGGCGCACGTTTTGCGCCATTTTCCGAAACACGTAGCCTTCTTATTTTTTGGGATCTATGGCTCAGTGACAGCTTATTTTTTCCGTCTTGAGCTGACGTATCTAACGGTACCAGATGGTACTTTTTGATCGCCTGTTATTGCATTTTGCGTAAAACTTGCGGCGACCAAAAAACGTAATTTTGGCGTTTGGAAATTTTTTTGCCACTACGCCGTTTACCAATCAGATTAATTGATTTTATATTTTAATAGATCGGGCATTTCTGAACGCGGCGATACCAAATATGTGTATATTTATTTATTTTTTAACCCTTTAATTTTCAATGGGGAAAGGGGGGTGATTTGAACTTTTAGGTTTTTCTGTTTTTTTTATTTTTTAAAACTTTTTTTTTTACTTTTTTTTTATTTTACTAGTCCCCCTAGGGGGCTATAGCGATCAGCAATCCGATCGCTATTATCTATCTGCTGATCACAGCTATAGAGCTGTAAACAGCAGATACAGTCACTTTCTTTTTCCCTCTGCTCTCGGCCGAGGGAAAACGAAAGTGAAACTTCGTAGCTGCAGGCGTCATCACATGACCCTGTGATACGATGGCAACCACTGATAGTCACGTGATCACGCACGTGACTTCCGGTGGGGGCGGCGGTAAGTAAAAAACATGGCCGCGCGCATTTAGATCTTGCTGCCAGACTTTGGCAGCAAGATTTAAGGGGTTAATGGCTGCGGGTGGAAGCGATTCCACCCGCGGCTAGCAGGCACACATGTCAGCTGTTGAAAACAGCTGATATGTGTGCCGACCGCCGCCGCCTGCCCGCGGCACTTGGCGGGGCTTAACGGGACACGCTCCATGATGGATATATCCGTCCATGGTCGTGAAGGGGTTAATGAACACTTCTCCTTTGCCAGCCTATATATTCATGCTCTCTAATCAGCATCTTGATATGCCACACCTGTGAGGTGGATGGATTATTAATTTCATGCTGCACATACGGATAAGCCTGGCCCTGAGTGTCCAGAGATCACTTGTAGAAGGGGGAGCGAACTGTCACAGGTGACTGACAGGCCTGTGGAATCACAGCATTTGGCTGTGCAATTTTTCTGACAGAGTTCCTGATAAGCTGTTGAGCACATAGCTTTTGTATATTACCAGCACATATCTCCCTCGCTTCATCTTGTGATCAGCGCATGTAGCGCTTTTGACACCCTAGGTCAGTCATGGCGAACCTTTTGCAGGCCGAGTGCCCAAACTGTATCCCTAAACCCATTTTTTTTCCAAAGTGCCAACCAATCCTATAATGTAAATAATTGATTGTAACCTTACCTTTGCCGTCTTCTCTTCTCTTCAGCAGGGGGCATCACGCTCATGCATGCTTACCACACATTGAAGTTGAGTCCCTGCCCTTTCCAAACACAGCAGTTGGATTGATCTTTCTGGAAAAAAAATGCAGCAGATTAGACAGAGATTTTAGCATGGAACGCAATCAGATGTCAGCCTGTAATCCACATCTACATTTCAAAGTCTGAACATCCTGAACACTTATAAAGACGCGTGAGTTGCTCCCCTCCCCTTCATTGTGTAGTTATGTCCCCCTTCTTGGCCACTTCCTGGTAAACATGTCCCCCATCCTGATATGTATTTCCTACATTCTGGTATATTTGTCCCCATCCTGGTAAATATTCCTCATCCTGGTAAATGTACCCCATCCAGGCATGTACCTCATTCCTGGTAAATGTACCTCATCCAGGCATGTACCTCATTCCTGGTAAATGTACCTCATCCAGGCATGTTCCCTTATCCTGGTAAATGTCCCCTTTCCTGGTAAACGTACCCCATCCTGGAAAAATATATCCCATCCTGATAAATGTCACCCTTCCTGCTAAATGTTCCCCATCCTGGCAATTTTCCTCATCCTGGCATGTTCATGTACCCCCATCCTTTCATGTTTCCCCCCCATCCTGGTAAATGTACCCCATCCTGGCATGTTCCCCTTCCTGCTAAATGTACCCCATCCTGGCATGTTCCCCTTCCTGCTAAATGTACCCCATCCTGGCATGTTTCCCCTCATCTTTGCAGTCATGTTTCCCCCCATCTTTGCAGTCATGTTTCCCCCCATCCTTGCAGTCATGTTTCCCCCCATCCTTGCAGTCATGTTTCCCCCCATCTTTGCACGTTTCTCCCCATCCTTGCAGCCATGTTTGCCCCCGTGCTCTGTAGGTTTGCCCCCGTGCTCTGTAGGTTTGCCCCCGTGCTCTGTAGGTTTGCCCCCGTGCTCTGTAGGTTTGCCCCTGTCCTGACACAGCCGCACACAGCTTGAAAATAAAAATAAAAAAAAAACAACTCACCTTGCAGCCCCTGCTCCTCCGCTGCGCGCCGCCCTCAGTCAGTTCAGAAAGATCCCGCGCGCCCACAGGACGCCGGTGCCGCCTACTGACGCCCCTCCGTCTCCTAGGCAACAGGCCTGCGGCTCAGGAGAGGAGGCGTGTCAGAGGCAGGAGAAATGTCTCTTCCGCTTCAACACTAGTTTGTACTGTCGGCGCGACCACACCGACAGTACAAAGTGGCTCAGTGTGGCGACAGCGCGCGTGCCAGCACAAAGGGCTCTGCGTGCCCAGTGTGGCACGCGTGCCATAGGTTCGCCATCACTGCCCTAGGTTCAATGAAAGGGGAGAATATGCCCTGATAAGGCTATGTGCGCACAGTGCGTTTTTCGCGGTGTTTTTGCGTGTTTTTCGGGTGCGGTTTTGGCCTCAAAACTGCATGACTTTGCTTCCCCAGCAAAGTCTATGAGTTTTCATTCTTGCTGTCCGCACACAACTTTTTTTTTAACCTGCGTTTTTGAGCTTGAAAAAAAAAATGGACATGTTAATTCTTTCCTGCGTTTTCCGCCCATGCAATGCATTGGAAAAACGCAGCAAAACGTAGAGATCAAAAACGCAGCAAAATGCAGCAAAAAACGCACCAAATCGCGGTAAAAACGCATGCGTTTTTTGACGCGTTTTTTTCGACGCGGGTGCGTTTTTGTGCGTTTTTATCGGCCAAAACCGCACAAAAACGCAGCGTCAAAAAAACGCAGTGTGTGAACTTAGCCTAATAGGCTATGGACACAATTCCTTCCCTATCATCTTGTGAGCAGTGCATGTAGCGCTCCTGACACCCTGGGGACTATGGGGCAGGAGCAGGCAAGCTGTTGGATGAACAGATTATGAGGGTCTGATGTGTGAATTCTTACTGCTGTGCTGCTTCTCTATTATCTGTTCTGGTAGGTAGGACGTGTCACCAGTCAGACTCCTGCACCCTGCGCTGCAGTTCCACTGCATGGAAAGCTAATGACAATACAGTGGTGGGGTTGAACACTGAGTAGCTTTACCTTTCTATTGCTGTACAAATACTAGGATGACGGAAAGATAAACCTGCCCAGCATGAAGACCCAGCACTGTAGTGGAGCCATAAGAAGAGAAGAATCACTGACCTTTACAATAATGGGAGCACTCTTTGATTATTTCCTGGGGGGAGAGGTGGCAGGGAGATTTTTAAGGGTGTGATGGGTAGAGGACTCTGATGGGCCTCTTGATCAGCCCCAGATCTGACCACACAGTATATGTTACACTCACAGAGAACACAGCTTGAGCTAATGAAAGACCTTTCTTGCATACCTCAATGCTCTGTTCCAACTTCCATTCACTGGCTCCGCACCCGGTCTTCTCTGCCGGCGCTGAAGATCTTCTCCTCACTCTCCTGCTCAAGGCACATAATGCCTCCTGAATTTGATTGGAGGCAGGCAGGCACTCAGGAGAGTGCACAGAGGCAGGGACCTCTCGGAAATGAAGTCAGAACATTCTGTAAGAAGTCATGTCATGTTGAGCTTTTGACCCGCGCACAGGCAAATACATGCAGTCAGCCTGACAGGAATCTTCCATTGACTGATGTCCTGTAAAACCTCAGAGATATGGCAGGAAAATAGAATGCTTTGAAGTACATATGGCTTCCATGTAGGCTGTGTTTTTTTCAAATAATTTTCTTGGGAAAACGCCTTTAAGGTCATAATTGGCTCCATCACTAATGGGTTAACTCATTGTCCATTTTTTTAACTGAACTAGGTCTTCCCACAACAGAGGAGGAAATTTACTAAGTAAAACACACCAGAACTATGTTGTGAACAGCACCAAAAATTTTCTGAAGAGTTTTAAAATTTTGTGTATAGAGATACTCTAACATGACTGGTATTTTCTCTCTATCTGGAGAGTACTGTATATGGGAGCAGCTTCCGATAAGTACGATGTATAATACATTTTATGGCAGGCACTCTATGTTGGCGCACCTAATGACAGGCCTTGTTTTGGGAAACTGTTTAACAGACACAATATATGTGGACGGTCAGTGGCTGATGCAGTGTATTAGGGCACTCTTCAGCTTAGATTGCTTATAGAGACTCTGACTAGTTGAGAACTGTGGCACCATGTGCCATCTACACAGTACTGATTAGGTAGGGTAGAGCACCCACTGACTGGTATATTGAACTAGTCAGTAGTGAGTATCTGTGCCAACACAAAAGTTCATTCTTAAGTAAAAATGAAAGCCTTGGCAATGAGCTAAGGTATTAATAGAATCTTTGGACAGAAAGAGTCTCACAATACAATGTATCTGATTTCTCAACCAAGATTATTTATGCCATAAATACACAGGGAAAAGCATAAATAATTTTGTTTGAAAAACATTAAATCTTTAATCATGTAGATTGAACAACGGAAATGATTAATAACTTTAATTCTGTAAATATCCTTCAGTGTGATGTATCACTCCAATGAAAATGTTCAAGTAAGATCATTCAGATCAATCAGGATGAACTCAATACCATGAAGGACACAGCCATCATGCAAAACTACTGTACACAGAAATACACATAAAACCACATTTCCTTGTATTTTATAAACCCTGTGAATATGCATAGGGTCCTGAATAAATTAAGGTTGATTTTGGAGACTTTTTTTAAATAATAACTTTAAAATTAGGAATGTTAGTAAACTGGAGGCAACATGGGTAGCCAACGTTTTCTAACGTCTTACAGAGAAATTGACTTTTGTAAAAGGAAATGTCATATTGGTTGTCACATTTGAATGGACTTTTCAGAAACAGATCAACATCTACTGTCATTCCGTTCTGTCAACAGGTTCAACCAAAATGATAGGTTGAAATCAGTTTTTCTATCCGTTTCCAAGAAGTTAATTAAATAGTGACAACTTACAAAGACTTTTAGTTGTCACTTAAAAAAAAATATCCACTGCAACTAACAATAAAACAAAATGGCCATATCTCTGTAAGTAAAATAACATAATTACCAAATTTTGGCTACTGCTCTAACTTCTGATTTAAGGGTCATTCACACATCTGTATGAGACCTACGCATGATTCTCAGATACCCACCAGCAAAGTAACCGGGGAGGCGGGAAGGGGCATTTGTCCTGGACTCACTCACACGCTAGGGCCCACCTTGAGTGACTGCCACTCATCTTTATCCATGCGCATAATATGCCAATACAGTTACCTCGGCCTCTGTTCCCCACCACTATCCATTTTGTAGTCCATAGATCACTTTTGGCTGCAGTCGATAGAGTGGCAGGAACATGCCCAGGAGTCCCCAGCCAACGGTCCAGAAATTCAAGGACAGTCTATAAAAATAGGGCACATTTTTGCCATGTCCATAAAAAAAATTCAAGGCTCCAGTTATTTTTTGAAGCAGAAATAACTTATACAGAATATTTTATTATCATTAGTTTACGGTGAATGCAGTTGATGGCTTCATATCAGAATTATGGGCTATATCACTTATACATTTTCTAATATGTCCGTAAAAAAAGGAAAAGTCAAGTTGGCAACCCTGATCCGAGTGCAGGTGGCACAATTACATCATCTTATCACTCAGAATCTGAAGCTGAACGTTTTAGCAATCTAGGCAGGATCCAGAGTTAGTAAGTATAAATGTTTTTATTCATGGCATATTTTTACTTTTTTGTTGTGGACTCAGTGGCCATTACTATGTGTGGAGTGGACTCAAGGGCTATTATTACTATATAAAGGGGGCTCAATGGGCGTTGTTACTGCACGAAGAGGCACAAGCGATGTTATTACTATATGTGAGGAGTTGAAGGGGGTAATTAAGGTGACATTATATCTGTATGTGCAGGAACTCTGGGCATTATTATTATACATAGGGGACAATATAACTGTATGTGTAGGAACTTGGGACTTTACGAAGGGATGCGAGGGGAATCTGGGGGATATTATTACTGTACATCGGGAATTGGCGGCATTATTACTGTACATGGGGACTTCACGGGGCAAGAATAGTTTTGTTGCAGTACTCAGGGTTTTATTAATTGCCAAAGGACACTTAGGGGGCATTATTCATTTTTAGGGGCACGTGAGAAAATATTAAATGTTGACTGGTCATTTTACGTCATAGATTGTAACTGTCATGAAAATGATTACTTTCTGCAGAGCAAAGTGTGGGCATTATTACTTTATTACTCGAAGAGGACATTCATATTTTCTAGGAGGAAATTTTACCGATGAGAGAGCACCGGGGAGCCTTACTATATAGTGGTGCATTTTCTCTTTTGAGTGCTGACTGTTAAAAAGATTTGATTTTACATGAACAGAACTCGGACCAGTGTTTAATCAGTTTAGTTATTCAGATTACAATTTTTTTCACACTGACCAAATTTTTCCAGCTAGAGGACACTCAGGAGCCTCTATATGTCAGAGTACGTTCACACTGCCATCATTCCACTGTGCATATTAAAAAAAAAAAAATGCAGCATGCCCTATTTTCATCCATATTTTGGAGGAGACTCTCAAATATAAGGGGCACTTTGCACACTACAACATCGCAGGTGCGATGTCGGTGGGGTCAAATTGAAAGTGACGCACATCCGGCGTCGCAGGCGATATCGTAGTGTGCAAAGTCTTTTTGATACGATTAACGAGCGCAAAATCGTCGTAATCGTATCATCGGTGCAGCGTCGGTCATTTCCATAATTTGGAAATGACCGATGTTACGATGTTGTTCCTCGTTCCAGCGGCATCACACATCGCTGTGTGTGAAGCCACAGGAGCGAGGAACATCACCTTACCTGCATCCTGCGGCTCACACCAGCTATGCGGAAGGAAGGAGATGGGCGGGATGTTTACGTCCCGCTCATCTCCGCCCCTCCGCTTCTATTGGCCGCCTGCCATGTGATGTCGCTATGACGCCGCACGACCCACCCCCTTAATAAGGAGGCGGGTCGCCGGCCAGAGCGATGTCGCAGGGCAGGTGAGTGCATGTGAAGCTGGCGTAGCGATAATGTTCGCTATGCCAAATATCACCATGATATCGCAGCTGCAACGGTGGCGGGGACTATCGCGCTCGGCATCGCAAGCATCGGCTTGCGATGTCATAGTGTGCAAAGTGCCCCTTAGTTTTTGAATACATCACAATTACTGTATTAACATAAGAAAATTGCATTTGATCTTGTAAATTTTTTTAACTGCCGATGTATAAAAACAAGTGCCATATGGATGTATGTAAAAAAAAAACATATACAGAAGACAACATAGATGATTAACCCTTTATGCTTTCTTGGTGAAAATCAGCTGATTATTTATATGCTTGTGTAAAATCATGGTGGGCATTATTAGTACTGAGAGGCCCTAAGAGGAGCACAATTTGTGCCACACAGTAGGTACAGTAATAGGGACAAATATGGCAGAAAGCTAAGCACTGGGGTATTAGTGGAATGAGGAGCTTTGTAGGTTATGAACAGATGGGGATGTTTCTTGTAATGTGGGAACTCAAATTTGTCATACTGGGTTGAGACAGATAAAAAAACAGGAAAAGTCATTCTCATCTGCTGGGGTTCTTTCCCTTAAAATTCTATGTTTTTGTAGTTCTACTCTTGGTTACTTAGGTTAGGGTTCCATTCAGATGTGCTTTTACCCCCTGTGCTGAACCCCTAGTTACACCTCTGCTCATAGATATTATTGTCTATGGGCTTGTTCACATGTCTATATTTTTTATTTTTGTCTTTTCTAGTATCAAACTCAACAATGCAAGTCTATGGTTATACGAAAAAATCAGATAGCACTAGGAAGCCATTCAAGTTGCATCCTATATCACTGCCCGATTTTCATATTTATTTGGCAGGAGAAGTTAAAGAAACCTTGTATGCAAAAGGAAACTGATAGAAAAATGATAACACTGTTCAAACACCGATGACAATCTGATCTAAAGGCCCCTTTACACGCGTTGATTTATCATGCGATCGCATGTGCGATTGCACCCGCCCCCATCGTTTGTGCGTCACGGGCAATTTGTTGCCCATGTCTCACAAAGTCGGTCACCCCTTCCACACGTACTTACCTCCCGAATGACCTCGCTGGGGATGGCGAACATCCTCTTCCTGAAGGGGGAGGGATGTACGACGTCACAGCGACGTCACACAGCGGCCGCCCAATAGAAGCGGAGGGGCGGAGATGAGCGGGACGTAACATCCCACCCACCTCCTTCCTTCCTCATTGCCGGGGGGACGCAGGTAAGCTGTGTTCGTTGTTCCCGAGGTGTCACACAGAGCGATGTGTGCTGCCTCAGGAACGACGAACAATCTGCATCCAGGAATGTGACCGATATTTTGAAAATGAACGACGTGTCAAGGAGCAACGATAAGGTGAGTATTTTTGCTCGTTAACAGTCGCTCGTAGCTGTCACATGCTACGATATGTCAAACGATGCCGCATGTGCGTCACGGAATCCATGACCCCGAGGTCATATCGCCCGATATATCGTAGCGTGTAACGGGGTCTTTAGACACTGATGTCAATTGGTCTGGGGTTTTTTTCTGCATACAAGATTAATTCACTGGGTTTTAGAACATTAATAAATGTAGGTCATGGTGATAGAGGAGGAATATGTTACTTTAAAGTGGTTATGGGTAGATGCATGACTTGTATCATAACCTCCAATAGTGTGTGTATTCTTCATACAAGTCAGTGAATCACATTACAGCTAGATTAAAGGTTCTCCCATTTCATATAAAAACAGCTAACTCATTAAATGATGAAAAGATTTCCAACATCAAATTACACTTTGGGTGTTATTCTCTCACCATTTTCAAGATCTTGGGTTAAAATAGCCTGCTCACTATACAGTATCACTTGTTTGAAGTGAAGGCAGTCTCCAGACTACAGACTTATATATTTTCCATATATAGATACATTATAATAAAGTATAAAGACAGCATAGAGATTTGTTCTTACAGCATTCCTTATATTTGCTTGTGCTAATGATGTTTGCAAAGTTTGTTGAAATTACCATTTTAAGAGACAAAAAAATTGAAGTTGTCTAGCTCTTCCATTTGTGAGGGGAGATAAGAAGAGGACTACCAGGAGCAACTTGAATTTACCACTGACCCTTTCCCTGCTATAGACCGATAGAAAATATTTATCAAACTTTTTCATCACCCTTTAGCACCTAAGATTTTTAAATTAGAGGAAATGTCTAAATCTTAGTGTAGCCTTACTTTGCTTTCTGCAAATGGTCCCATTTTCTGGTCTTGTATACCTTCTACAGCTTAAAGTCTTTTTTCCATCTCCAAGATCCTATCCCAATATGTAGTAGGTGTAATAATAATAAATATTAGCCAATACCTCCAAATAGAAATGTAGTATAGTTCTCGTGATGCACTATGTCGCTTTCCTCGTATTCAGGGCATTGCAGTACCTTAGGTATCCATGGCTACAACCACGCATATAGTCCCAGTTAGTTAGTTGTTAGTGGTCATAACCATGGATATCTAAGATCGTGCAATGCCCTGAACATGAGGTAAGCGACATAGTGAATCAGAAGAACTATACTACATTTCTAACTGGAGGTATTTGCTAAGATTATTATTATACCTACAACATATTGGGATAGGATCTTGGAGATGGGAATACCCCTTTAAATGAAAATACATTTGGAAGAATTGCTTGTGGTCCTGTTAGTTGCAGCCATAGCATACACCTTAGACCTCCTTCACATGTATGAGTTTCCATGTGGCATCCATTTTTTTTCCACGCATACCACAAGTACCCATCATAACCTATGGTAATTTGCTGACCATCTGTCCATGCAACACACACAGAGGTTAAGGATGAGCGAACCTGCATGTTAAAATTTGAAGTTTGTACCGGACACTGGGTGTCCAGGGCTCAAACTCAAGCATGGACTTTTTAAAAGATGTTCATGTTTGAATTTGAATATAATGGATGCGCCACTTCTCAGGCGGCTGCAGGCTGCTATTTTTAGGCTGAGAAGGGCATAATAACCATTGGCCTTCCCAGCCTGATAATACCAGCCTCCAGCTGTCTGCTTTACATTGGCTGGTTATAAAAAATAGACGGGAATCCACAATGTTTTTTAAATGATTTATGTACACATAAATCATTTTAAAAACAGCTAGGGGGCCCTACTATTTTTGATAACCAGCCAAGGTAAAGCAAACATCTGGAGGCTGGTATTCTCAGGCTGGGAAAACCAATGGTTATGTGGCCCTTCCCAGCCTAAAAATAGCAAATCACAGCCTCCCCAGAAGCAGCACATCCATTAGATTTGCCATTTCTGGCTCCTTGCCTGCCTTTTCCCAATTGCCCTGGTGTGGTGGTAAACGAGGTAATACTTTTAAGGTTGATGTCAGCTGTGATATCCAACACCCCCATTACTAACCTAGCAAGTGTAGAGTTAAAAAAAAACCCCACACAAACTGGAAAAAATAGTTTATTTGAATAATGGCCCCTCCACACTCCCTCCTTCATCAATTTATTAATTTAAAGAAAATCTTCGAAGTTGCGGAGTAACCCAATGCTTTACTGTCCCACCATGAAAAATTCCATTACTGACGCTAAGTGGCAGTGACCTATGAAACCTCGTTCTGAGAACATTAGACCATTTTATGACATCAGAATTTCAAGAATTTCTTTGCAATTAATAAATTGGTGAACGAAAGAATGTGGGGGAGTATTTATTTCCCAACTGGATTACGTTGGAACTTTGAGGATTTTTTAAAATTTATATATCAATGAATGAGGGAGTATGGGGGAGTCTTTATTCAAATAAACACAAAAATTCCTGCATGTGTGGCTTTTTTTTTAACTCTACTCTTGTTGGGTTTGTAATTTGTGTGTCTGTTCAACACCTGCTATATTCATACCTATACCTGGGCTTGATGACAACTTTCAATTCACAACCGACATCAACCCCAAAAGTATTAACCCGACTGCCACCGCACTAAGACAATCGGGAAGAGGTGGGCAAAGCGCCAGAATTGGTACATCTAATGGAGGTGCCACTTGTGGGATGGCTGTAGGCTGCTATTTTTAAGCTAGGAAAGGCCAAATAACCATAGCTCTTCCCAGTCTAATACCAGCCTCCAGTTGTTTGCTTTACCTTGGCTGGTTATCAAAAATAGGGTGCAGCTCACACTGTTTTTTTTAATTATTTATTTAACTAATTTTGAAAAACATACCTGGAATCCTCTCTATTTTTGATAACCAGCCAACGTAAAGCAGACAGCGGAGGGCTGCAGCACCCAGTTGTCTGCTTCACATGTGCTGGTTATAAAAAAAATAGGGGGGACCTCACATCATTTTTTTTTACATTTATTCCCTATGAACATTTGTTTTCAATTGCCCCCATTTTGCTTCATTTTGCAGCCTCCTAGCTCTAACTACAACTCTTTTACAGTTATTTTACAGCACAGAAGTTCGGGTCTTCATTGAATTATATGGGTTCAGGGTCCAGTGTCAAGTTTGGGTCCCAAACCGAACTTTAAACTAAAGTCCGACTGAACCCGAACTTCCATGGGTCTATTTATTCCTGATGAAGATATGTCAGTTTTTTCTGGCATTATCGATTACAAGGGCCAGTACAAGTCTAAGGCCCTGTACGCACTGGAAAAAGGACTTTTCTTAAGAAAATTCTGCAGGCACTTAAAGATTTCCGCACCTGCGGGAAAAAAAATGCAAAAAATCCGCACCGAAATCCGCATGCGGTATGTTGCAAATTGTTGCGGATTTGGTGCGGAATTGCCGCAGGTTGTTCCCTGCGGGATTTCACAGTTCTCCCCGCTCCTGCTGTCTGTGGTGCTGAAGTCTCTGGGCCGTGCTTTTGTCCCGCGCGGCTGCCTCCGACGCTCTGCTGTTTGCAGGTCAGCTGTGCGTACACAATAAATCCAGATTTTCATTTTATCTGATATTTTATGCTAACTCCTCAAGCCATTAATTTCAAAAAAGGAAGAGAATGGAGTAATTACACATATTGTGAATGCAAAAATATAATTTATTCAAGACACCAAACAAAATTGAAGACAAATATTTGACATGAATTTAAAAGGATGCAGTGTTACAGTGTGCTGAAATACACTATGATGCGGAGGTTTTACACATGCTGTTATGGTTATAGTACAAAAGAATAAAATCATATGATAAATGCTGATCTTAATGCAAAGTATGGTCATACAGATTTTGCACAATTCATTTGCCGTGGGGTAAATACTTATGTCTATATCAATAATAGTGGCTCATATTAGTTCCATATGTAAATGTATTGACATATTCATACCTTAATTGCTATCCCATAGCCTGCCTAGTGAATGTATGAATTATATGCTTTCTATGGACTGTTGTCCGGAGAGAGGTACAGTCACTATATGGACAAGTGCCAGTATATCCCTATTAGGGCGGACTTTTCACCAGAAGCAGTGCTATATTGCATTAATAGGATCTATAACATTCACTGATCATACATAGCAGCTAGTAGTGATATATACCATATTATCTCAGATGCTGCTTAAATAAGGTGAACAGTTCACAAAAGGAATTATTCTGCAGGGCACAGGGAACACATCAATATGCGCATGAACATTCAGGTGCATCTACCCCATTCAACAGACGTCCTCTGCAGGTTATATGTGTAGGTCAGTGTGCTTAATTGCAATCCTTATATTTAGCATAGCTTGCCTAGTGAATGTGTGAATTATGTGCTTTCTATGGACTGTTGTCCAGAGAATTGTACAGTCACTAAGGCCGAGTGCCAATGTGTCCCTTTTAGGGCAGACTATTCACTAGAAGCAATGCTATATTGTATTGAATGGATCTATAACATAAACTGGTCACACTTAGCAGCTAGTAGTGATATATACCATTTATCTCAAATGCTGCTTAAATAAGGTGAACAGTACACAAAGAGAGTTATTCTGCAGGGCACAGGGAACACATCATTATGCGCATGAACATTCAGGTGCATCTACCCCATTCAACAGACATCCTCTGCAGGTTATGAATAGATCGGTGTGCTACTTAGATATGCATAAGCAGAGATGCAATAAGGAAAAATAGACCATGCACTAATGGGAGCTGGTAACACAGGCCCATATAATCACATCAGCATAAAACAGTAGTTGTTACCCATGGTAGCATTGGTGATACAGCAGTGCTTCCACCTCCACCCCTATGTACATTTCGCCTACGCTTCCTCAGTGAAGAGCCGGGAAAAGTCCGGGACTGTCACATCTAATGGATGCGGCAATTCCGGGCGGCTGCTGGCTGATATTTTTAGGCTAGGGGGCTCCCCATAACGTGGGGCTCCCCATCCTGAGAATACCAGCCCCCAGCTTTGAGGCTTTATCCTGGCTGGTTATCAAAATTGGGGGGGGGCGCACGCCGTTTATTTTTAATTATTTATTTATTTTACTGTACACTATAGACCCGCCCACCGGCGGCTGTGATTGGTTGCACTGAGACAGCTGTCACTCAGCGTGGGGGTGTGTCTGCCTGCAACCAATCACAGCCACCGGTGAGCAGGGAAGGAGTGAATACGAGTTGGAATAAGGAGCCGGCTCTGGAAGATAAAAGAGCCGCCGCGGTAGCAGTGTGACAGCCGCCCGGTCATCGGTGAGTATGAAGCGCTTGCTCCTACCCCTTTGGGACCTGCAGAAAAGAAGTGACATGCAATTGTTTTTACTGCGGGAATCCTGCAGCAAAACATGCAGCTGTCAAAATCCGCATAGTGCGCACAGCATTTTTTTTCCCCATATTATTTGCTGGTGAATCACTGCAGAGATGTTATGAACATTTTCTGCAGCGAAACATGCAGCAAATCCACAGGAAATCCGCAGCAAAAACCGGCAAGGGCGCACAGGGCCTAAGAGTTCTTTTAAAAACACTGCATCTGTGTGCAGGCCGTGTGTTGTACCTGCTTAACATTGAAAAGTATAGAAGAAGCTTTGTAATTTCTTTCGATATCCATACTGAAAAACACGGAGGGCCATGGGTGGCACACTGATGGCACACCAGTTACACAATGATGGAAAATACTGATGGCACCAGTACAGTTTTTTAATGTATGTGTTTTATACGCACGTGTGAAGAGAGTCTTAAAGGGAACTTGTCAGGTGCAATATGCACCCAGAACCACGAGCAGTTCTGGGTGCATATTGCTAATCCCTGCCTAACCGTCCCTGTATCTAGTAGCATAGTTAAAGAAATCTTTAGAAACAGTATTTCTAAAGATCTTTTATCTTATGCTAATGAGCACAGGGACTAATCTCAAGGGCGTTATATTCCCCGACTAGCCACCCTCTTAGCATGCTAGTGTACCGCCCCCGTGCCAGCAGCCAGCGCTGCTCGGATCCGGGCCTTCAAGGGTGGTGGCTCGAGGTCTCCGGACCCGGGTGTCTCGCGAACACGCCGAATAAATGGGGGGACGTAGATGTACAGGCTAGGCCGTAGTAAGTTTGTAATGCCACCCACGGTGTGTGGTGAGGTGGGACACCACCGCTGCTGTTATGGGGCACCCGGAGGAGATGTTGTGCAGCAAGTTGTTAACCCCTCCGTGGGCAGGGATGGTGGCCCCGGGACCCGGTGGCTTGGTGCAGGGGATAACGACTGCAGGGGGTGTTGGTGTACTCACTGTTAGTAAAACAAGTCTCTGGTCAACCAAGGTGCTGGTGGCCGGCGCCGCGGCCGGTTGCGTTCAGGTCCCCTACCCGGCTGGTGGTCTCTATCCTTTTCCTGCACTGCTTTGTGTAAGGTGGACTTTCCTAGTGTGAAACTCAGGAGTCCACTTCCAGCTGGATGTGGCCTAAGGAGCAGTGCCCACAGACGCTGGCCCGTGGGATCTATGGGCCCTGACGGTGACCTCTTATCCCTAATCGGTGGGCTGTTGTCTTCTATGAGGGACTTTGGGTGGGACAGAACCTATAGTCCTGGCCTCAATCGATTAATTAACCAGTCCGCTTGGTTCCGATTTCTGGCTTCAGGGGCCGAGTACCACCTTTTGTGCTACCGTTTCCGGGTCAGTTCCCCGTGTTGATACCGGTGGGCTACAACCCTGTCCCGGTCCACCTTGGTTCTGCCGAGCCATCTTCCCGTCTCCTGCTGACGGAGACCACCGTCTGCCTCCTAGCCAAAGGCACCAGGGCTCCTACCCTGGTACCATTCAACTTGAAGCTCTCCTGCTGGAGCTACACTTAGCTCCAGCCCACACTCCTCTCCAAACTGAACTCTAAGCTTAATCTCCTTGTTTTCCCGCCTTGGGCTGTTTGGACCCCTGGGTGGGCATGTCTCAACCATCTGGTCACGCCCACTGGTGTGTCTATCTTTCCCTAAGGGGGGTGACTAGGGTTTTCTGGTTGGCTATGTGTTTCCTAGTGAGGGAATGGTGTAATGCGGGGGCCTAACTGTGACTACCTGATTTTTGCCAGGGCGTCACATTAGTATTCCCACAGGGGCGTACTAACATGCTATTCATTGCAGCATTACCAAAGGTGATGCGAGTACCTGTGTTCACTGTGACTGATCTTCTGAATGCCCGGCACTTCCAGTCATGCGCAGTGGACCTCTCTGAAGCCAGGACACGTATACCCAGCTTCATACTGCGCATGATCAGAAGTACCTGGAATTCAGAAGTGCGTTCACAGCGGACACAGGTACGCACGTCACCGCTGGTGATGCTGAATTGAATAGCATGTTAGTAAGCCCCCATGCTAAGAGAGCGGACTAGTTTGGGGATATATAGCGCCCTTGTGACTAGTCCATGCCCTCATTAGCATAAGATAAAAGATCTTTAGAAATACTTTTTCTAAAGATCACTTTATCTATGCTACTAGATATAGGGTCGTTAGGCAGAAATTAGCAATATGCACCCAGAACTGCTCGTGGTTCTGGGTGCATATTGCACCTGACAGGTTTCCTTTAACTGTACCCGTGCTAT